>NC_053430.1:68684309-68988081 GCF_007990345.1 Gossypium hirsutum
CGCAAGTGAAGATTAACTCTTTTTCTGGTTAGGCAACTTTTCAATTCAATCTCGATTCTAACCCTTTCTTTCAGCTTGTGACCACACCCCTAACCAAGCCTCATTACAACCCTCTAAAGACCTTTTGATTAATGTATCATCTTAAAATTAAAGTGGTGGAGATTTGATTTTCATGCAAGCCTATGGTAATGGCTTTCCATTATTGACTATTGAGTGCTTCCTTTATTGTCCTTAAAACACCTCGAGTGATTTGAGTGAATCTTTAGTGATGATGTAAAACTCTGTGATATTCTGAATTAAAGGTAATTACCTAGATGAGGGAAGACACTTATATTTTTGGGATAAAATGCTCAACTTGGAATGATTGAAACTTTTATGTTCTTTTAATTAAATTCTCAATGTATGATTACCTATGGATTGATTTGAGATATTATTGATAGAAATTATAAGCTATGAAGTATTTATTTTGATTATGAGTTGAGAATTTTGCTTGAGGATAAGCAAATGCTTAAGTGTGGGGGTATTTGATAAACCGTAAATTATACATATTTTTACCCGATGTTTAATGCATTTTATAGATGATTTCTCATTAGAATTGGTGAATTCGATGCTCCTAATGCTTTAATTTCATGTTTTGTACTCAGGACAGCACCAAGAGTCAAAAGAAGCAAAAAACGAGCCAAAAAGGGACAAAACGGACCAAATCGAGAAGATGACACAGCCTAAGCCTTGCCACACGTGTAGCTCACACGCCTGTGTCTTTCGAGGGTGTCGACCAAGGCTTTCATGATTCACACGGCCCGGCCATTGACCCACATGGCCGTGTGCAATTTAACGGATCGAACACGGCCTGTCAATCACGTCACACGGCCGTGTCACACGGTCGTGTCCCTGTTGAGCCCAAGTTAAGTCCAATTCAGAAAAGGCCACTTTGGAGGGTTTCTAGGCATTCCAAAGCCTATAAATACGCACTAGAGGAGGGGAAAATGGAGACGGAGAAGTGGGGTAAGGAATTACCCCAAGGAAGCCGATTGATCCATCTCAGAAGCCGGATTCATCATCCAGACTGAAAATCTCTCCTCAATTCCCCTTCAGGAGTTTTGGGTTTTCTTTATGTTTTGTATTCTGTATTCTTCTGAGATGTTTTTTTTATTTAGTTATGAACTAAATCCCTTAAATACCTAAGCGGAATGAAACCTAAGACGAATCTTGTTATTATTTTCTGAATCGTATGATAAATATTTAACTTGTTCTTAATTATGTGTTCTTAATTATTGTTTTGATATCCCAGGATACTGATTCAAGACACACTCTGATTCAGAGGAGGAATAGACCCTGTCTAAGAGTACATTTGCCATAATTAACTGGAGTTGATTGCACGCCTAGAAATAGGGTGACAAGATTTTGCCGAATTAGGGTGAAACCTAATAAGGGGATCCATAGATCGAGTTAATGCAACCCTAGAGTGTTAATTAGAGAAAAGTCTTGGTTATTCAATCCAGGGATTAGACGTTATTAGCCTTTAATAGGGATAATAACATAACTTAGGGATCTCTACGGAACAAGGTAAATGAATAAATCGTCCGATTCGGAGCCAGAATAACAAGTAAAGTCTAGGTGGATTTTTCCTTAGGTATTGTCTCAAGTCAATCGATTTTCCCAAAAGCAATTCCCCAATTCTTTTCTCTGTGCGTTCTTAGTTTAAATAATTAGTTAATTAAAACAAACCCTTTTATTCTTAGGCTAGATAATAAAAAGATAGTTATTACTAATACTCTTGGTTCCCTTGGGTACGATATCCCGGTCTTGCCATTACTATACTAGTGTTCGATGGGTGCGCTTGCCTTTTCATCGTGATAATAGTTAGTCTAGGTTTGATCTTCATTATAAATATTTATTACTTGTTATGAATCACGCGATCAGCTTTTCATTAATCACACATTTTCCGTAAACTTTTACATTCATAATAATTTAGTCCATGTACTCAAAATTTTCCAATTTAAGAAAACCTTACCATTTCCCTGAGTTAACCGAAATTCGTACTAAGCTAGGGCAGTCCACAACTATTCACTAATTGCAAATTTTTTCTAAAATTTAAGTATTTAAACAATTTAATCCATTTACTAAAACTATAAAAAAAATCAATCAATAAACTAGTCAAAATCATCATCTAACACTTTACTACCATCATTTATCATTCAAGTTAACAAGAATTCATCAATGGTAATATCTAAATTCTTTAACAGATTTAAAAATGAAGGTACAGGTTAACTGGACCTAGTTGCAATGATCTCAGAAACATAAAAATTTCAAGAAACAAGCTTAAAATTCATACCGTGCATGCACCGTATGTTTGGCCGAAACACAAGCACCAAAAATGGTGTTCTTCCTTGATATTTTTGGTTCAAAATGTATTGTGGAAGATGACCATGTTGCTTTTCTTATTATTTTACTTTAAATTATTATTTACCATTTTACCCTTTTTAATTAACATACATTTTAACTATAACAATATACCAAACCGCCCATACAACATAATAATGGCACATTTACTTCATAAGGCCTCTCCACTTCATTAATTTTACTATCAAATCAATATAATTGATTAATTACTAAGGTTTGTATCTTTCACAATTTAATCCTTTTTATTAAATTAACTAAATAAACCTTAAAATTACTTCACCAAAATTTAATACGACCCCAATGTAACTCCATGGATAATAATTAAATAATAACCATGATCTCGAATATAGGAAATGTGGTCCCGAAACCACTATTTCTGTCGTAGCTGAAAAATGGGATATTACAACTCTCCCCCTAAATAAATTTCCATCCTCGAAAATATTACTAGAGAAAAGGTTCGAATACTGAGATTTCATATTTTCTTCTGTTTCCCACGTCGTTTCTTCGATCCTATGTCATTACCACAACACTTTAACCAAAGGTACGGATTTATTTCTCAACTATTTTGTTTCTCGAGCTAAGATCTTTATATGTTCTTCATCAAAGGTTAAATCAGGCTGTAATTCAATTTCTTCCTTAAAAAAAATATGCGACTAATCGGACCGATATCATCGAAGCATTGAAATGTGAAAAATGTTATGAATTCTATCCAGTTCCAAAGGTAATGCCAATCGATACGCTACAGGTCTGATTCTTTCTAAAATTTCATTTGGTCCAATAAATCTAGGACTGAGTTTTCCCTTTCTACCAAAGCGTAACACTCTTTTCCATGGCGAGACTTTCAAAAATACTTTTTCATCCAAATAAAAATCGATATTTTTCATTTTTAGATCAGCATAAGATTTTTGATGATCAGATGCAACTTTCACGTTATCTCAAATAATCCTGACTTTTTCTTCAGTTTCTCGAACTAAATCAGTCCCAGTTAACTTCTTCTCATTCAATTCAGACCAATACAATGAACTTCTACATTTACGTCTGTATAAAGCCTCGTACAGAACTATCTTTATGCTTGACTGATAGATGTTATTATACGTGAACTCGGGTAGCGACAAATATTTTTCCCAACTGCCTTCAAATTCAATAATACAACACTGTAACATATCTTCTAAGATATGTATAACTTATTCAGACTAGCCATCAGTTTAATGATGAAATGCTATACTAAAATTCACTCTGGAGCCTAAGACCTTGTGCAACTTACCCCAAAATCTGGAGGTAAACCTCGGATCACAGTTTGATATAAGCGATAATGGTATGCTAGGTAATCTTACAATTTTACAAAATTATAATTCTGCCAATTTCTCAAGTGAATAATCAATTCAAACAGGTAGAAAGTAAGCTGATTTCGTGAATCTATCAACAATAACCCAAATAGAATCTTTTCTTTTTGGAGTCAAAGGTAATCATGAAACAAAATCCATAGTAACTCGTTCCCACTTCCATTCAGGAATCATCACAGATTGTAACAAACTCGATGGAACTTGATGTTTACCCTGTTGGCAAACTGAACATTTGAACACAAACTTTGTTATCTTAAGTTTCATTCCAGGCCACCAGTAGTGTTGTTTCAGATCGTTATACATTTTCGTACTCCCAGGGTGAATCAAGTAAACACTATTGTGAGCTTCATCCAACAGTTCTCGCTTTAACTTTGAATCATGTGGTACACACAGTCATCTCAAAAAATATAAACAATCATCATTCTCGATACAAAAATCATATTTCTGATCACTTTTAACTAGGTTGAACTTGGACAACAATTCTGGATCCATTTTCTGTAATTCACAAATCTTCGATAAAAATATCAGCTTCATTATTAACTCATCCAAAATAGAACCATCGTGTTCTAATGTTAAATTTATATTTATAGCCCTCAAAGCAAATAATGGCTTTTGACTCAAAGCATCGGCAACAATATTAGCTTTCCCTAGATGATAGTCAATTACTAAATCTTAATCCTTTAACAATTTAAGCCACCTTTGTTGACACAAATTCAATTCTTTCTGAGTAATTAAGTATTTCAAACTTTTATGATCAATAAAGATATGACTGTTTTCATCATATAAATAGTGTCGCCAAATCTTCAAGGCAAAAACTACTGCAACCAGTTCCAAATCATGTATCAGAAAGTTCTGCTTGTGAAGCTTCAGCTGTCTCGAGGCATAGCAATTACTTTGCCACTTTGTATCAAAAGACAGCCTAAACCACAAAGAGAGGCATCACTATACACTATAAATTCTTTCCTAGATTCATGTTGAGTTGAAACTAGAGCTCCAATTAACATACTCTTCAGTAGCTCGAAACTTTTTTGACATTTATCAGTCTAGACAAAAGAAACATCTTTTTGCAACACTTTTTTCATCGGCAAGGCTATAATAGATATTTTTTTAACAAACCGCCAATAATATCTTACTAAACCAAGAAAGCTACGAACCTCAAAAGCATTCTTTGGAACTTTCCAATCAACAATTGTAGATATTTTATACAGATCAACACGGATACTATCAATCGAAATAACATGACCTAGAAAACTGACTTCCCTCAACCAAAATTCACATTTTCTAAATTTTGCATATAGTTGCTTGTCACGTAAGGTTTGCAACACAATTCTCTAATGCTCCGCATAATCCAATTCATTCAACGACTATATCAGGATATCGTCAATGAATTAGTTAATCTAAATGGCATTACCAGAAATTTATAATGACCATATCTTGTTTTAAATGCAGTCTTGGGTACATCTGGCTCTTTAACTCGCAACTGGTAATATCCAAACCTTAAATCAATCTTTAAGAACATTGTAGCTGCTTTTAACTGATCGAACAAATCATCAATACAAGGTAACAGGTATTTATTCTTAATAGTGACTCGATTCAACTGTCAATAGTCTATACATAGTCTCATCGACCCATTTTTCTTCTTCACAGATAGAATTAGAGCACCCAAGGTGACACACTCGATGGGATAAATCTATGATCTAACAACTCTTGCAACTGTACTTTTAACTCTTTCAATTTAGTAGAAGTCATTCTGTATGGTGCTATCAAAATTGAAGCTGTTCCAGTCACAAGTTTGATCACAAATTCAACTTCCCGAGTCGTTGCAACTTAGACAGTTCTTCATGAAAAATATCAGCATATTTTTTTACTATCACTACTTGATCGATTCTTTGAATAAATAAGCTTCACATCCTTTTCTAATCAGTTTTTGACCTGATAATGCTGAAATCACATTTGTAGTACAATCGATCCCATCTGGCCTACCGCAAATAAATTCACTATTTAGACCTTTTAAACTAACTTGTTTCCTTCGGCAACTCACTATTGCATCATGCTCAAATAACCAATACATTGCCAAAATGAGATTAAAATCATCAAAAGATAACAACATCAAACTAGCAGGAAAATCGTAACCCTGGACTATTAGTGGACACGATTTACAGGTCTGATTAACTAAAACATACTGACCTAGTGGATTCGTTAGCTTAACAGTGTAATCAGTGGTCACAACAGGCAAATTATTTTTGTCTACTAATGCAGTGCATATATAAGAGTGAGTTGATCCAAGATCAATTGATATATATACATTAACATCAAAAAGATAAAATGTACCAACAATAACATCTGGGCAGTAGCTTCCTCACGAGCTCTAATTGCATAAGCTCTGGTTGGTGCTCTCGCTTCAGATTGTTCATTCATATCACCAGTCTTTCCTTGACCAGAAATAGTAATTCTACTGTTTCCAAGTTTTCTACCTCTCTTCGAGGTTGCTTCAG
Organism: Gossypium hirsutum; assembly: GCF_007990345.1. Taxonomy (NCBI): domain Eukaryota; kingdom Viridiplantae; phylum Streptophyta; class Magnoliopsida; order Malvales; family Malvaceae; genus Gossypium; species Gossypium hirsutum. Next base: position 68,690,551 of record NC_053430.1, read on the forward strand.
GCTTGCTTGTCTCATTACCTAAATCATTTTACTGTTTTGGACAATCACGAAGGAAATGATCTATAGATCTACAACGGAAACAAGCTCCCAACTTTGGTCGACATTCACCAAAATGCCTCTTGCCACAATCATCACAAATAGGGACAGTTCTCTCAACATTTCTCACACTTCCAACATTAGCCGCTGGAGAATTAACAGACTTCAAATTGCTCTGCTTCAATTTATCTCTGCTAGTGAACTCTGAAGGGTCAGTCGATCGACTTGCTTTGTTTATGAAATTCTTCGATGGGAACATTTGAGCGAACTTAAACGTCCCTCTTTTGTTAAATTCTCAAAATTTAAAATCTGCTTGTCATTTACTCTTGTAGATTTCTTCAATTTTTAAGTTTGTTCTGAAAGTTCTAAAAATTCTCGTAACTTTAATGTTGCCACAGACATCTGAATGTCATCATTCAACCCATCTTTGAATCTAATATACATTTCTTCATTATTTGACACTATATTATTGCCATACTTGCTTAACTACACAAACTCCCATTCATACTCAACTACTGATTGATTTCCTTGTTTTAGTTCAAGGAATTCTTTCTTTTTCTTGTCAAGAAATAACATGTTACCGTACTTTTTCTTGAATTCAATTTGAAAGAAATCCCAATAAATAGGACCACTGGATGTCATTGTGCTCAAAGTGTCCCACCACGAGTATGCTTCATCTTTCAACAATGACACAACACATCTCTGACAATCTTCAGGAGTGCACATCTATTCCACAAAAACTCTCTTCGTATTCACTAACCAGTTGTAACATCCCAATTTTGGGCCTAGTCGAAATAGTGGTTTCGGGACCACAAATTCGATGTCGAGAAATTTATTTTTATTATATTATTATGGTCTACGATTTCTCAGAATAATTTTATGAAATTTTTGTTTTAAAATTCTGACGTTGGGGCACTCAATTTAGTCAAAAGGACTAAATTGTAAAAAGTGCAAAAGTTGAGTTCTATATGCTAGAGGTGTCCAATTGTTATGAAATTTTAAATACGAGGTCCTTAAATGGTAATTATACCATTGGTTAATGGCTGGAAAAAAATGGGTATGAGATAGGTGTTATAAAATATTTTTAAGTTAAGGGTATTTTGGTAAATTAGTAATTAAATGAATTAAAAGCCAAAATAGCCAAAATTGGTCTTCATCTTCATGCTAGGGCCGAATGTACTAGTTTAAACACCAAATTTAGGGTTTTCAATCTTCCAAGCTCCATAGTAAGTGATCTTGAACCCTGTTTTTAATGTTCTAAGCAATTTTGAAGTCTCGGTAACTCGAATTACCTATTTCTACCATTATTTTAAGCTAGGGTTCATGTCTAAAAATTTACCCATGAATGATATGCATGTATTTTGATGTTTAATGGTAGAAAATGAGTGTTGGGTGGTAGATAAATGACTTTTACAAAGTGATTTTCAATGAAAATGTCCGAAAGGACCGTTCTGCAGAAGTTGTAAAATTCGCATAAAAGGGTGTTATGATGAGAATTTAAGGTTATTATAGTTCTGAACGTTGTTCAACTAGGCTTATAGAGTAAGGAAATTGAATAAAAATTATTTTACTATCCTAGGGGCAAAAGTGTAATTTTGACAAAGTTTAGGGGTAAAATTGTAAATTTTCCAAAATATGATTTTGGGTCATTTTGAATAATTTGAGTCCTAAATAGACTATATTTGAAATTATAGATCAAGGAAAATCAAGATTTGGGCTAAAATCGAGAAAATACCAAGTAGTGGACTTAAATGGTAAAAATAGCCATTTTCGTATATGAGGTAAGTTTGTATGATAATAATAATGTAAAGTTATGTTTGAATTACATTCCTTACTAATATTGCATATATTGTATGATTTAATATATTGGAAAAGTTGATGGAATGTTGTTTAATGTGTGGTATATGAAATATGTGAAATTAAATGCTTTATTGTTACCATGTGATGTGTTTGATGATACATGCCCTAAATGTCAATTATTGCCATGAAAGTATGAATATGTTATGAACATGGTGAGATGCCATGACAAACAAGTATGACAGAGATGCAAAGTACGAGTAAAGAAAATCCCGTTTGAACTTAGGAATAGGTAAGGATACAAGTGACATGTCACTAGGATAGCTACATATGTATGAGCTCATTTGATGACATAATGCATGCTAGGTCTAGGAGCTTGTGTAGCCCCGTTGAGAGGCATGTAATTATGTGGTACACACTAGGTCCGGGAGCTTATGTAGCCCTGTTGAGAGGCGTGGTTATGTGATGCATGCTAGGCCCAGGTGCTCTTATGTAGCCTTGTTGATAGGCGTGCTATATTATGATTATGGCACTTCGGTGCATTTGTATCCAAGTATCTTGTTCATTATTCTAAATTTTCAACGGGTAATGTATATGAAGTTCGAGTGTAAGCTAAGTAAAGTATGTATATGTGCAAGGAAGCGAAGGTATGTATTTGACCTTATGTGCTCTTATGACTATGATGATCTATGAAGAATATAATATTTGGTGAATACTATGAAAATGACATGATTTGGAATAAGTCTTTGATACTTGATGACATTAAGATTATGGGTCCATTCTTATGATGCATAATTATGTGTCCTTACCATGATGGATGAAATGATGTTGTATTAATTTGGTGAACAATAATTGTGAATGAGTAAATTAGCCTTGACAGTTTGGGTTACTGCAGTGGTGTCACTTTGAAAATACATTAAAAATAGTGGAAAATGAGTTAAAGGTTGAATAAAATATGGAAATAAAGCTTAATGATTTTCTTCTAAAAGAAATAGTGCAAGCAAAAGAACTTCCTATGATGAGATATTTGAAATTTTGTGAGATAGAGTCAGAATAACTTCGAGATCCCCTGTTTTGATTTGAGAAAATCATTAAAAATTCTTAAAAAATAATTATATGCTATAATTTATATGATTAGAATCCTTAATGAGTCTATTTTCAAGAGAAATAGATGGAAATATCATCCGAGTCCCGAACTATGAGATAATTAAATTTTAGTAAAGAAATGTCAAAGCTGTCAAACAGCAGACTAGGGGTAACTTTGAGGAATAAACTGTACTAATTGGCTAAACCAAAAATTCTGGAAATTTTATAGGAGAATGGTATATGAGTCTAGTTTCAAGGAAAATTTACAAAACTTAATTTGGAGTTTCGTAGCTCCAGATATGAATAATGTAGTGACTATTGCTCAAGAAGACAGCTTGTCATGAACGTGAGAATATGTTATAAACATTGATAAATATGAGTTGCTTATTGTTTTCATATGAACTTACTATGATTTAAGCTTACACCCCTTCCTTTCCATCTCTTATAGGTTTATTTAGCTATGCTCGGGTTGGAGATCGCTAGAGATGCTATCACACTATCGAGCTATCACGCTGGGTAAGAACGATCGTAAATCTTTTTTAAATTTATGGCATGTATAGGGACTGGATCCTTTGTTATGTAAGTCATTGCTAATGTGGTCAAATGTGTTGGCCTATAATGATTAGATGATCAAATTTGTAAATGGTCATGAGATGTGGCTCATGATGATTGTTATGTTGTTGCATGATTCTGGATGATTAAGTGTTCAAATGTGCCATGTTAATGGCCAAGGAATGTAAGCATGAGAGTATGAAATTAAGGGTGGTAAATGGCTTGGAATATAGCCTTGTATTTGTCCACACAGGTAGACACCGGGCGTGTGTCTAGACCGTGTGTGGCACACGGTCGACCTCCACGAGTGTGTGTGTTGGCCGTGTGACTTCTTTGTATGATGATGTCATAAATAGAATGCAAGGTAAAATCCACACGAGATCTGGGCACGGGCGTGTCCATGTCACACGGGTGTGTGTATGGTCCACATGGGCGTGTGACCACTGTAGCTTTGTAACAGCCCAAAATTGACCCTAGTCGGGAAGTGGTTTCGGGACCACAAAACCGAGTCATAAAAATAATTAATTTCCATATTCTATGCTTATTATGTGTGTACATGAGTATGTGGAAGTTTCATTCTCCAATTTTGCCAATTGCATGAGAAATTATTAAATAGGGATCGATATGAGACATGGTGAAAATATGATAGGCTAATTTAAAATGGTCTATTAATGCATGTTGTGAAAATGATGGGTTTGCATGTCAAATTACCCAAAATTTGAGCTAGTGGTTGGCCATGCTATGGGTGGAAACATGTTGGGAACATGTTGGCCTAGTGAGGTATGTAGGAAAAAAATAAAATAAGGAGTATGGGTAATAAAGAAAGGAAAAACAAAAAAATGAGTGGTTGTTCCCCCCCCCATTGCCGTGAGCTAAAGAAAGGAAAAGAAAAACTTGTTCATCCTTTTTCATCCTCTTTTGACCGAAAATTCTAAGGGAGGAGGAAGGAGTTCTTGCTTCATGTTTGGTTTGGAAGAGAATTAGGAGGAAGTTTGGCCATGCATGTAACTAGATTGAGGTATGTTTGATATTATTCTTTGAGATTCATGTATATTTTAAGTTGTAAGTTTGAAATCTACCTAGCCATGGTTCAAACTTTGTTAAATGATGGAGATGATATTCGGCCATGCATGTTACATTCTTGGTTGGTATTTTGATGTTTGATGTTGTGGTGATGAGGCATGAAGATGAGTTAAGATTCGGCCTAGGTGGAGTTTGTGTTAATGCCATTGCATGCTAAATATGAAGCTTGTTAATGATGCATGTGATGGTGGATTGATGATTCTTGAATCTCTTTTTTTTTTTTAGCATTTTTGAGTGAGCACATATGTGCATTGGTTGCTAGATGGGGAAGAATCGGCTAGCAAGTTGTGTGCTAAGGCCGAATATAATTTTTGTAGGTTAATGAGTAATGCATGTGCTAAATTGATGGAAAGGGTGAGGATGTTTTACTAGTGTATAAATGATATAAAGATTTTAGAAATTATTTTTGGTTAGGTGTATGTATGATTAGGTATATTCGGCCATATGAGTAAATATATAGATGATGTTAAATTTGATTATGTATAATGGGCCATATAGGGTACACATTGTGATATTAACTTTGATTCTCCATAATTGATCAAGTGGGTGATTAGTAAGGGTGATTGCCAAATATACTAACATACATATGCATGTGTAATTGGATTGTAAATATTTAGCAAGGCAGTTAAACTAGTTGATTTATTAATTAAGCTCAAGGAGTTAAAGGAGGAGAATCGAGCAAAGGCAAAGAAAAGATCATCGAGTAGCCGAGTTGGAACCATCTTACCCAACACAAGTAAGTCATTAAGCATATCTTTGGTATTGATTTAAAGGATCGTAATACCTATACCATTGTGTTTAATGAGATGAAATGTATACAAATGTATATGTAAGTAGAGATGAAATTTGTCGAATGTAAAAAGGAAGTGAAGCCTATTGAGTGGCTGGTTTTCGGCACTAAGTGTGCGGGCAATAAGTGTTCACGGTCATGAGATTGGCACCAAGTGTGCGGGTTTAAATTGTACAGCACTAAGTGTGCGAGTTTAAAGTACATGGCACTAAGTGTGCGTGGTTGATTATTAAGCACTATGTGTGCGAACCCAATATATATTTTCTATAAATTATTTACATTAAGGGTGCGACCTTACCGAGTTGATTTTGGACAGCGGAAAAGGTAAGTGTGCGAACTTGAAATGCATGGCACTAAGTGTGCGAGTTTAAAGTACATGACACTAAGTGTGCGTGGTTGATTATTAAGCACTATGTGTGCGAACCCGATATATATTTTCTATAAATTATTTATATGAAGGGTGCGACTTTACCGAGTCAATTTTGGACAGCGGAAAAGGTAAGTACCTTGAGTACATGGCTAATAGGCGCTATGTTTATATTTGGAGTTGAGCTTGGTAAGTTTTGAACCTATGTGACGATTATAGTTGAAGTCACGTACATAAGGTTCATTGTGGAATAGGTGAAAGTTCGTTTAATTGTATGATTATAACGAAAATAAAATGATGTATGAAAGGCCAATGTAGGACTTGGTATGAGATTGAACCATAGGGTTTAAGGAACTATGGTATAGTTTGGTATGGATGGAGTACTTAACCTCATTTCATTGTTTCCTGTTGTGATAATTTTATTAATGGATGGTTGTGGAATGCTTATGGCTTACTGAGTTATATACTCATTCGGTGTTTGCTTGTCACCTATTCTAGGTTTCTTGGACTCGTCTCTTTTTGCGTGATCGTGCCGTCGTCGAAGTCATCACACCGGCTAGCAACCTTTGGTATTTTCTTCTTAGTTGGTCTAAGAGAACATTTTGGCATGTATAGGCTAATATGTTTTGTTGAAATTTGGTATGTAAACTTTTAGCCATGCGAAAATGGCATAATGTTCGGTTGAATTTGGTTCTAATGTTGGGTCGTAAGTCTTGGTAATACGATTTTTATGCCATATGTCATGGTTGATTATTTTGGTGTTAAAATTCATGATATGGCAATAGTGTAGTAGGGGGATGTTTGACAATGATTAGCCTTTGGCATGGCTAGTCATGATCATAATTTGTGATATGTATGACAAATCACTAGTTAGATCAAGGAGAAATCACGAAATGGGCATAGTTGCTTTCATAACAGATGCTGGCAGCAGCAGTGACGTGAGATTGAAATCACTAAAAATAGTAGGAGTGGGATTAATTGATGAATAAATTATGTATTCGAAGCTCGATGAGTCTATTTTCATATAGAAGCAACGAAAAGATCATATGGACAGTATGTTAAGAGATATTCAGGTTCTCGTGAGACAGGGCCAGAACGGTTTCTGGATTCCCTGTTCCGACTTTGGAAATTCATTATAAATTAACCAGAGACAATTAGGAGTCATACCATATATGGATAGATTCCTCTCTGAGTCTAGTTTCTATAGAAACAAACGACATCAGTATTGAAGCTCTGTGCAGGGAGATATCCAGGTCGTAATGCGCAAAGGTCAGTGTAGTCGATCCCTGTAACATGGGAGACTTTGACTAATAAACTGTACTAATTGGCCCGACCAAATATTCTAGAAAAAAATGTGTAGATGGGCATATGAGTCTAATTTCAGGGAAAAATCACAAAACTGATTTTCGAGTTGTGAAACTCAAGATATGATTTTTAAAGCGACTAGTACGCAGATTGGCAGTGTCTGAGAAATATTTTTATAAAGGGTTTAAAGTCTGCTAACACCTCGTGTTCGACTCCGGTGTCGGTCTCGGGTTCGGGGTGTTACAAGCTTGCAAAATTTTATAAGTTTTCTAAAAATTGTTAAAAGTTCCAGTTTAATTTCGAACCACCTACAATGTATGTTTTGGGCCTCGTAGGCCTGTATAAGGGATGATATGTTTGTGTTTGAACATTTTGAGTTATATCAAAATTTTATGGCCCGATTTTGTATGAAAGTTAAAATTTACATCCGATAATGCCTCATATCCTATTCTATCATCGGACGTGGGTAAGGGGTGTTACATTTAGTGGTATCAGAGCATGGTTTAGTCGATTTTCGGACCAACATGGTGGGTGAGAGGAGTCTAGCTATACAAGCCATATTACTACTCGTGATAGTGCGATATCTCGCGGCTCTAATGAAATTGTTTTGTTAAGACAGAGATGACCTCCAACTGAGAAAATTTTGGTAATGCTAGGAAGTAATATTCAGATGATGAAAATATGCATATGATGTGTCGAAATTTGGAAAGGTATGAATAAAGGTTAATGAAATGTACGTGTTAATGTACATAAAATGAGTAATTTCTGACTTCAAGAAATTGAGGGCTCATGATTTATATATGATTTTGTACAAATAAAAAAAAGAAAAATGAAATACAAGTTATAGGGTGAAAAGCTCACCTGTGTATGATTGACATTCATATGATGCTATGTGCCCAACATGCTTGAGTACATGAATATGATGAGAAATTTTACTTGAATTGACTGAATGTGTGTATATGTGCACTTAAATCAAATAATAAATGAGTATGCTGATTTGCTTCAAATAAACAATGTGATTATGGTGATGTTATATTGATGATGCATGTTGAGTCATATGTATGTGTTTATGAAGTGTCGAGTTAAAGGCCTTACGACCTCACCCCTTTACCAGTGTTGTTTTATAATGAAAGTTTACGAGAGTTATAGTGGATAAACTCACAAGTATGAAACTAAAAGGTTCAGTGATGGAATGGCTAGTAATATGATCAAAGATGAAAATGATTGTCAACTAAATACGGTTATGGAAAGGATAACAGATTGTTCTAAAGATTATGCGGAATACATAGTGTCATGGTTAAAGAAGAAGTTAATTTTGGCTAATCGACTAAATCAAGTATGATGTCAAAAATATGTATTTGCTAGAAATTCTCCCGAATTAGTTTTCGTTAGTGAATGGAATAATACGAGACTATTGATGATAGAATTGGTCAGAGAAATGATAATTAATTAGTAAAGATGTTTGTGTATGACAGTTACAGCTGAAACGAATATGATGATCTTTTCTTTGGGTATTCTATATATTCTTTTATCCTCAAAGATATGTGTGTGATTGTTCAGTTTTTTGGTGGAGTTCTTATGTTGTGGGAATGCTAGCTAGCTATGATGTTAAATGGGAACCCTGTTAGTCTGGTCGATTTATGATCAGTATTTCTTTATCTCTGGGATTCTATTTTAATATTTTGGGAATAAAATTGATGGTGAACATTTATGTGAGACTGTTCTTCTATTTCTACTGATTATGGTTTCATTTTATATGTTCAGAATCATATATTATCTCCATTATGATGGAATCCCAGAATTATCGGGTATTGTCTTCTTTTGGTTTTCTCTAAGAAATTATCCAGATCTTTATTATTATCTTCTTATGAGATATGTTTTCGGATTTCTTTTATAATATTGTAATTGGGTTTCTTATCTTCCTTGTTGTGGATTATCTGATACGGATTATCTTTGAAATGTATTCTTAATCTGCGGTGACTGTGCTTATTATGATGGTATTTCTGGATTTAATCATAGAAACATGGTGATTATGGTATCAGGATTTCTTTAATTTTTTTGAAAGGAAATCAACATCGGGAAAAGTATAAATAGTGAAGGCTCAAGTTTAACTCATATGATGGTTTTCTTTTCTCAGGTAAATTTGATTAAAGATGATGAATCAAATCGGGTATTTTGTTTCTTTGAGTTAATATGGTTACAAGACCTTTGATTAGCATGTTAAGAGAAATTTGAAAGACTGTGTGTTGAGCTGTTTTCTCGGCATGAAGAAAAGAGAATTTGGGTATATTATTATTTGGCAGTTGAAGTTAACTCAGTTGTTTTACCAGAGTGAACTGGTCAATTGAATTTATGAATTTCAATGATGCACTATTGAGAAGATTGGTATGTGTTTTATTACTAGAATGTAAAGTGATGGTTTCGGTTTTCAGACGGTTAATGTCACATAAAAAAAAAGAGCTGTTTGACTAATGATTTAGAGATGGTCACTACTATGTCTGTATTGAGAATTTGATGACATTGTTCGACGAAAATTTTCACATGTTTCTTGATATCAAAAGTTTAATGTATCTAATGGCACAAAAAATCTAAATTTAAGATAGTGTTGATAACTTGAGATATTGAAATATCACGGGAAATTATCCATCAATCTCTGCGAAGGCAGTTATATTTACAGATGTTTGGATGGAAAATCTTTATGTATTTTAGTGAGTACTGATTTCTAGATTAATCTTATCCGATAATGGTTTAATTATAACTATATTAAATGCTAAAGCAAGGTTTTCTTGGAAAAATTGAGAAGCTCAGAAATGTGATAGTGAGCAGTAAACTAAAAGAGTACAGTGAGGATTGACTTTTGATGTTTAATTTTAGATTGGATCTGATTCATGGTATTATTACTCCGAGAAGGAATTCACGTATCAAAGAATCCGAGGCTTATACAGAAAGAACTGTACGAAGCTCACAGTGAAAATTTGCTGATGCGTGATATTCGTGACAGGTTTTAAAGATTTATGAATGAATCATTATTGAGACTAACTTGTTATCACGATTAAGGCAAGTGTACCTATCGAACAGTAGTATAGTTCAGCAAGACCGGATTGTCGAACCAAAAGGAACCATGAGTACTAGTATTTACTTCCTTTTTATTATCTAGCCTAAAAATTAAGAGGTTTGGTTATCTAAACTAATTACTAAACTAAGAATGCGCAGAAAGAAAATTTGGGAAAATACTTTTGGGAAAATTCGATTGATTAAGACAATACCTAAGGAAAAATCCACCTAAACTTCACTTGTTATTTGACTCTGAATCAGACGATTTATTCATTTGACTTGATTCGTAGAAATCCCTAAGTTATATTATTATCTCTTTCGAGACTAATAACGTCTAACCCTAGGTTGAATAATTGAAATCTCTTTCTAATTAAAACCCTAGAATTGCATTAACTCGATCTATGGATTCCCTTATTAGGTTTCACCCTAATCCAAAAAATCTTTTCACCCTATCTCTAGGCGTGCAATCAAATCCGCTAAATTATGACAAATTTACTCTTAGACATGGTCTATTCCTCCTCTGAATAAGAGCTTAACTTGAGTCAATATCCTGGAATATCAAACAAGAATTAAGAACACATAATTAAGAACAAGTCAAATATTTATCATATAACTCAGATAATAATAAGATCCATCTTAGGTTTCATTCCCCTTAGGTATTTAGGGGATTTAGTTCATACTTATGAAAGAAAACATCTCAAAAGCATAAAGATAACAAAACATAAGAAAACCCAAAACTCTTGAAGGAACTTGAAGGGAGATCTTCAATCTTGATGATGAATCTGGCTTCTGAGATGGATCAATCGGCTTTCCTTGAGTAATTCCTTTCTTTCTACTCTCCATGTCCCTTCTAAGTGCCTCATCAGGTGTTTAAATAGGCTTTAGAATGCCTAAGAGCCCCAAAATTGGCCTTTTCCGAATAGGGTTATACTTATAACAGTTTGATTTTGACCTTAGTGGGAATAATGGTTTCGAGACCACAAATCTAAGTTAGAAATATATTTTTAATATTAATTTCTATGTCTATGATACGTTAATTGATATGTGTGAAAGTTTCGTACGAAAATTTAACTGTTTGTGTACTTAATTTGCAAAAAGGACCTAATCGCATAAAATGTAAAAGTTGTGTGCTAGATGTTTAAGTGCTTATTTGAGTTGGCTTTCTAGAGTAAAGGTCCTAATGTGGTTATTTAACCATTGGAGATTTGAATGGACAAAAAAGGGCATGTGTTAGGTGAATTTTTAATAGTTGAATGAAAGGGCAAAAAGGTCATTTAGATTTATGTTAATAATAATAAAACAAATGCATGTAAATGGATCATTTTATGTCCATTCTTAACCGAAAATACAAAGAAAATAAAATAAAAAAAACCTAGGGTTCGGCCATTGTATTCCTTGATTAAGGTATGTTTTTGCTTCGATTTTTGATAATTTCTACGTTTTTGTGATTGTTGCTAAGTGTACTATAAAGCCATGCTTCAATTTCTGATTTTGATAATGATTTTGAAATATACCATGGATGAATTCATGAGTTTTGTGTTGTTAAATGGTAAATTATGGAAGGTATGTTTTGGATTAACATATGTTGTCTTTGAATTTTTTATGAAATTGAGTAAATTGGGCTAATTTGTAAAATTGTTATTTTAAGGGGCTTAAATCTAAAATAAATGAAATGTGTGATCTAGTATGAGTACTAGGAGAATTCGTCCAAGCTTGTGTATATGCAAATTATGTGTATTTTGTGATTTTGTGAAAAAGGGACTAAAGTGTCAAAATGTGAAAACATTAGGACTAATTTGCAAATTGTCCTAAATATGTGTTTATGGATTGAATTGAATTATTTGGTGAATAAAAGGATTAATTTTGAATACTTATAGATCATGAAAAGAGGAGTTCGAATTTAGATCGAGGAAAATAGAAGATTATAGAATAAACGTTTGAGTCGACACTTTCAGGTAAGAGGTAAGTTCATACTTAAAATGTGATGTTAAGTAAGTTTCGATGCCTTTATTCTACATGGGTTGTATATAATTGAATTGGATAATATGGTGATTGTGACAGTCATAATTTGACCCTAATCGGAAAAGTGGTTTCGGAACCACAAAACTGAGTCAGAAAATTTTTAAATATATATTTTATTTTCTATGTTTTTATTTTGTGAATTGATATGTTTGAAAATTTGGTATTTTGATTTTGTCTTTTGGACGTGAAATTAGCTAAAAAGGATTTGTTTGAGAACTTTGAAAATGTGGTAGGTAAATGTCCAAGGGATTAATTTGTTGAATTACTAAAATGGTGGATTTGCATGTCTATTTTACCTTTTTAGATTAAGGGCACGGTAATGGGGTTGGTATACAATAATTATATGCTTTTTATAATAATAGATTATATATTTGAAATATGTTACAATATAAAATAAGTTATAATATATTAAGTGGGGGTGATAAAAACAAGGAAATTCAATGTTTTTCTTCCATCCTCATTGCCGAAAACATAAGTGAAAGAAGAAGGAAAATGTCAAGGGCATTCAGCCATCTTAAGGGTTAATTAAGGTAGGATTTTATGTTATTTCTATTAAATTTTATGAAAATTTAGTTAGTAGTCAAGCTCTTATTATAACCCATATGTTGATTTTTTTTGAATTTGGTGACAAAATGTGCATTCGGTTATAATGGATAAATGCTAAGAGGATAGTGTTTTGATGTTTTAGATAGAAATATTAGAAAGGTGAAAATGAGCTAGCTAAATAGATATGTGTGAACTTAAATGACGGTATGAACAAATGTGGAGCCTTTGCTAGTTTTAGAAGTATTCGGTCAAGGTGGTTATGTGGTGAAACTATGTGTTAAATGACAAAGTGATGTGCAATTGTTATTTTGGTAGTGATAATACCGAAAGTGAAAAGATTGTTAAGGAATTATGGTTTAAATGTTTAGTGAAGATGATATTCGGCCTGTTAGTATGTGAATAATTTATTTAAAGTATAAACTTTATATGTATACTAAAAATTTATATGCATTCGGCCTTGAGACATTAGATAAACATTAGTTGAGGTTTTAATGTCTTAAACAATGACGGTTGTAAGATGAAGTGGAAATTATTAAAATTATATATGTGAGTATTTAGCAAGGGGTGGTTGCCGTATATATATATCTGTGTGTTTTATTGAAGTATTGATTGGGTTGTTTATAGTATATGGATCTTAAGTGGTCAATAGTAGAATGGTTAGTTTAAATTTGTATGGAATAATTAGTAAAGGGAGTAAGTATATTTAGCCCAAAAAAATGTTAAAAGGAAAAAAAGGCAAGGTCATAATAACAATGTTCGTGATATGATATTTGAATGTGTCAATGGGAACTGAGTGGCTTAAGTTTAATGAAAGCATAAGGTGGATGAAAATCAAATTTTGCCGTGTGATTCTTGTGATATGAAACTATTAATATTGTGGGATATAAATAAACTAGCAAGGTAATTAAACTAGTCAATTTGTTTATTCTAGCTCTAGAACCCAAAGGAGGGGAATCAAGCAAAGGAAAAATAAAGGGTATCGAGTAGCCGATTGGAACCGTTTCATCCAACACAAGGTAAGTCCATAAGCAATTATAAGATTTGTTATTTTATACATAAATGGTGCGCGCATATCATGAAAGAGCTACTTTTGTATATATATATTTTCTTGATTGATAGATATGTGGTCGTATATACATATTGGATTAAGTCAATTGATTGTTTATAATGAAATGACATTGGCACTATGTGTGCGGATTTGAATGGCACTATGTGTGCGGATTTGAATGGCACTATGCGTGCGGATTTGAATGGCACTATGTGTACAGATTTGAATGGCACTATGTGTCCGGACTTGAATGGCACTACGTGTGTGGATTAGCAAGGCACTATGTGTGTGGGTTAGCATGGCACTATATGTACGAATTTCCTTGACCGAGCACTATGTGTGCGAAATCGGTTGTTGATACAATGAGTGCATGAACTGAATGAAGAATTAAGGCTATTGAGTGAAATAAGAAATTGGACATATGAAATGTATATGCATGAATCCATCTATTTCGTCATTGTTTAATACTTTGAGGAAAAGATTTAAGGCATTTGTTTGTATGATACTTTGATTGAATAGCATGACTTGACTTGTAGTTAGATTAATAATCTAAGTGATATATGGCATAGATCGGTACGGCTGTGATAGTTGATTTTGCAAAAGAATATTATTATAATAAGTAGATGTCAATCAGAGTGAGATAAAAAGAAGTTAAATTTTACTTTGAAGTGTTAATTGTAATGTGGACTTTTCTAGTTTCTATTTCGATATATCAAGTTAATTGTTTGCATTATATTGCTTACGACTTCTGAGTTGAAAACTCATTTGGTGTGTTTCTTAGCCTCTTATTTAGATTTTCTTTTGATTCGTTGTGTACTCGGGACCATATCGAAGTCATCACACCTGCCTGCAACGTTTTGGTACCCCTTTTTGTTAGTCTTAAGTATAACATTATGGCATGTATAGACTTTAAATTTGGGATTTCCATGCCATAATATATATATATATTTTGTAATCATGGCCATGCGAATATGGCTTAAACTTTAATATTTCAAAAGTGGCTATGTTTGCTTTTATAATACAACTCTTTTGATTAAGTGAAACGATACTAAATGGGTGGCTAATTATTAAATTAAATAGGTCACTTAAAAAAAATTTACTTAGAAGTTAGTCCTATGGGATGTATTTATTATTTATATGAATGAGCTAAATACTATGTGTATTTAAAATTAGTTATACATTCGGCTATAATGGCAAACCACCAAATGAATAGTGATCCTCTTTTTATGATACGTATAGGTTGTAAAATTGTTTATACATGATCAATTAATACCTTGTGAATTCGATTTTGTTTAATTGCAAAGATCGATAAGATGATTATTCACTATTATATTTTGTTAACTGTTCACACATGAATTATTTTAGTAATACTCCGTAACCCTTTTGGCGACGGATACGGATTAGGGGTGTTACAGTGATGAATCGGAAGCTTTGACACTAAGTGTGTGATTTAAACTAGCTTTGGCACTAAGTGTGCGATTTAACTAGCTTCGGCTACTTGAGGCACTAAGTTTGCGATACCGACTTAGTCTCAGTTATTCGAGATGGCACTAAGTGTGCGGAAATATTTAGCTTTGACTAACCTTATAGCATTAAGTGTGCTGATGTGTAAAACATGAATAACTTATAGAAAGTCTTATAACATTCAACATGAGGTAAATACAAAAGTGAATAAGTACGGGAAGCTTCAGGTATGTATAATACCCAAGTGTAGATGATGTTATGTATATGAATCTAATTGTGTTGATATGGTTATATGGATTGAAATTGTGCAAATACTCATAGGTTATCATTTTATGTTTATATACTATGAATGTTTTGAATACGAGCTTACTAAGCTTTTGAAAGCTTACTCTGTGTGATTACTGTCTGTTTTACAGTTATCGTAGCTACTAAAGGCTCGGGGATAGTCGAAGATCGTCATCACACTATCGATCTCATTTTGGTACTTTTGAAAATGTAAATATTTGAAGTATGGCATGTATAGGCTAGTAGTTGTGAAGTATGTTTTGTGATGTATATATATTTAGCCATGTGATTTGGCTAATTTGTGTTTGAACTTATGGTTGAGAAAGGCTTATGATATGTGATGTTAATTTGCAACTATGGCATGAATGATGTATGTTTTAGCATAAAGAATGGTGGATTGGATTATACATGTATGTTTGTTTCCTTGTTGTAGGTTGACCCATAATGGGTGGCAAGTTGGCTTAAACCAAGCTTGCATTGTGCCATACGGTCAGAGGACAAAGGTGTGCCTTTTGGCCGTGTAAGAAAAGCAGTATTCTCCAAAAAATTACACAGCCTTGACACACGGGCGTGTCATATGGCTGTGGGCTAAAGTCAGTAGCTAGCTTAGTATCACACGACCATAGAACATGGGCGTGCCTATTGGCCATGGGTGAAAGTTAGTATGGTCACCCTGTTTTGGCACAGCTGGTTCACATGGGTGTGCCCGATGCCTGTGTAAGGCACACGGCCTAGACACACGGGCATGTAAGCTTAACAGGATAGAAAAAATTTCTGAGTGTTGAAAGTTGTGAACGTGTTCGGTTTAGTCCCAACATCTTCCTAATGCATGTTTAAGACCTCATTGACCTAAGAAAGGGAATTATGTTGATGTTTGACTATGATGCTATGATGTTTGTGAAATGAATGCGAAGTGTTTTGATATGTTTGGTAATGTCGCTTAACCCTAGTCTGGCGATGGATACGGGTTAGAGGTGTTACATTTGTTTGGTATCAGAGCCATAGTTTAGTCAGTTTTAAGACTACCATAGCATATGTGAGTCTAGCTATACATGCCATATATCTGAAACTGCGATAGTGTGATGAATCCTGACATTGAAATATACTTTTGTATAGTAATGGATCCCGATAGAGCTATAGCTGACAATGTTGAAAGCAATGCGCCTGCTCCCGTGCAAGGGACGGTGCAAGCTGATTCTCGACCGGCTACGAGTAGTCGTGATGGTGAGGCTAAGCAAGCCTTCTATCAGATGATGAATGATTGGTTCACTCAATATATTAGAATGAATTCGGCTGTACAACAACCTCCACCCCCGGTTTATCCCCCTCAAACTTTTGATATGCCACGAGTGAGTACAGTACAGTTGGCTAGACCACTAGTTGACAAGATTATAAAATATAGAGTTGAAGAATTCCGAGCTACAACAAGTGATGATGTGGAAAAGGTTGAGTTTTGGTTAGAGAACATAATAAGAGTGTTTGATGAATTATCCCTGAGTTCTGAAGAATGTATAAAATGCGCTGTTTCATTGGTGGAAGACTTTGACATTAGTGGTTCCGAGTGAACGAGTTACATTGGATTTCTTCCAAGCTAAATTTCAAAAGAAATACATCAGTTAGAGATTTATCGATCAGAAACGTAAAGAGTTTCTTGAGCTTAAGCAAGGCCGTATGTCTGTTACAGAATATGAGTGAGAATTTGTAAGGTTGAGTCAGTATGCCCGTGAATGTGTATCTTCGAAAGCAATAATGTGCAAGAGATTTTATGACGGCTTGAACAAAGTTATTCGCTTGTTGATTGGAATTCTGGGAATCAAAGAATTCGTGGTGCTCGTTGAACGAGCATGTAAAGCGGAAGATCTTGGGAAAGAGAAAAGAAAGGCTGAGTTCGAAGCTAGAGATGTACAAAAGAGATCATCGGGCAAATCATTTCAATCTGGATCCAAGAATTTTAGAGATGATAGCAGTCATTCAAAGACTAGTGTGGGATATTTAAACAGATACCGTGTTAGATCGCAATTGAATTACAAATCTTCAGCCACGTCTGTTGCTAGTGTTGATAATGCAAAGAATGAAAGGCCTGAATGTGAGCAATGTGGAAGACGACACTTTGGTGAATGTTGGGTAAAAAGTAATAATCGAGCTTGTTATAGTTGTGGTTTGAGAAACCATTTTATTAAAGATTGCCCAAATTTAGGTAGAAAAGATAATGTTCAAAATTCGAGACATAGTGGTAATGTTTCTCGAGGTAGACCTCTCAGAAATTTAGGAAATGTAAGTGGTAGTCAGAGAGGGACAAAAGACACAGCTGTTAGATCTGAGGCTCGTGCACCTGCTAGAGCGTATGCTATCCGAGCTCACAAGGAAGCTTCATCACCAGATGTGATTACGGGTACATTTACTCTCTATGATACTTACATGATTGCTTTGATAGATCCTGGATCAACACATTCGTATATATGTATGAACTTAGTGAACAGTAAAATTTTTCCTGTAGAGTTTACTGAATTTGTGATTATAGTTTCGAACCCCCTAGGCAAATGTGTTCTAGTTAATAAAGTCTGCAAGAATTGTCCGTTAATGTTTCGAGACAATTGTTTTTTGGCTGATCTAATGTTATTACCTTTTGATGAGTTTGATATAATTTTGGGTATGGATTGGTTAACCTTATAGGATGCTGTGGTGAACTGTAAACGAAAAACTATTTATTTGAAATGTTAGAATGATGAAATAGTTAGAATTGAATCTAGTGATTTGAATGGATTACCTGCTATAATATCTTCGATGAAAGCATTGAGTATTGTGAGAAAGGGTTGTGAAGCCTACTTTGCTTATGTGATTTATTCGAAAGTGTCAGAAAAGAAAGTTGAATCTGTACCTGTTATCTGTGAGTTTCCTGATGTGTTTCCTGAAGAACTTCCGGGATTACCTCCAGTTAGAGAGGTAGAATTTGGCATAGAATTGGTACCTGGTACTAATCCGATTTCGATAGCTCCGTATAGAATGGCTCCAATCGAGTTAAAAGAATTAAAGTCTCAGTTGCAAGAATTGACCGATCGAGGATTTGCTAGACCGAGTTTCTCACCTTGGGGTGCTCCAGTTTTATTTGTGAAAAAGAAAGATGGTACGATGAGAATGTGAATAGATTATCGTCAGTTGAATAAAGTGATTGTCAAGAATAAGTATTCTTTACCCCGAATTGATGATTTGTTTGACCAGTTGAAGGGAGCTACTGTGTTTTCGAAAATAGATTTGAGATCGGGCTACTATCAGCTACGAGTAAAAGATTCAGATATTCTGAAGACTGTTTTCAGAACGAGGTACGACCACTATGAATTTTTAGTTTTGCCTTTTAGATTGACTAATGCAGCTGCTTTTTTTATGGATTTGATGAATAGAATTTTCAAACTATATTTAGATGAATTTGTTGTAGTATTCATTAATGATATATTGATTTATTCACCTGATGAATCTGAACATGCCGACCATTTGAGAATAGTGCTACAGACTCTGCGAGATAAACAGTTGTATGCAAAGTTTAGTAAATGTGAATTCTAGTTACAAGAAGTTGGTTTTCTAGGTCATATTGTATCAGCTTCCGGTATCCGAGTCGATCCAAGTAAGATTTCAGCTATTCTGGATTGGAAGCCTCCGAGGAATGTATCTGAAGTTCGCAGTTTTCTGGGACTTGCCGATTACTACAGACGATTTGTAAAAGATTTCTCTATAATAGAAACTCCATTGATAAAATTGCTTTAGAAAGATGTGAAATTTGAATGGTCTTAGGAATGTCAGAAAAGTTTTAACCGGTTAAAATCTCTGTTAACGGAAGCTCCAGTGTTGGTACAACCTGAGTCGGGTAAAGAATTCGTTGTTTATAGCGATGCTTCGTTAAATGGACTCGGTTGTGTTTTAATGCAAAAAGGAAAAGTTGTTGCTTATGCTTCAAGACAGTTGAAGCCACATGAGAAGAATTATTCGATGCATGACCTTGAGCTAGCTGCCATTGTGTTTGCTTTGAAGATTTGGCATCACTATCTGTTTGGTGAGAAATGTCATGTGTTTTCTGATCATAAGAGTTTGAAGTATTTGATGACTCAGAAAGATTTGAATTTGAAATAGAGAAGATGGTTAGAACTGCTAAAAGACTATGAACTGGTAAATGATTATCATCCGGGCAAAGCTAATGTTGTTGCTGATGCTATGAGTAGGAAATCATTGTCTATGTTGCGTGCTATGAATGTTCATTTAGCACTGTCTGATGATACCTTGGTTTCTGCTAAATTGAAAGCAAAAACCTTGTTTTTACAACAGATTATCGAAGCTCAGAAAATTGATAATGAGTTTATGACTAAACTAACTCAGTGTAATTCTGATTCTGATTCTAAATTCTGGATAGATGTTGATGACTGTCTGAGGTTCAAAAATAGACTTTGTGTTCCAAGAAATCCAGAGTTGATTCGGATGATTCTGAGTGAAGCTCACAGTAGTCGGTTATCCATGCATCCAGGCAGTACTAAAATGTACAATGACTTGAAACAACATTATTGGTGGTCCAGAATGAAAAGAGATATCTCTGAATTTGTTTCTAAATGTTTGATTTGTCAGCTAATTAAAGCTGAACATCAAGTGCCGTTTGGGTTACTACAACCGATTATGATTCCGGAGTGGAAATGGGATTGAGTGACCATGGACTTTGTGTCGGGTTTACCTCTATCTCTGAGAAAGAAAGATGCCATTTGGGTTGTAGTTGATCATTTGACACAATCAGCTTATTTTATTCTGGTTTGATCTGATTATTCTCTTGATAGATTAGCTGAATTATACATTTTTGATATAGTAAGATTGCATGGTGTGCCGTTGTCTATAGTGTCAGACAGAGATCCGAGATTCACGTCACGATTTTGGAAGAAGTTGCAAAATGCTCTGGGTACTAAATTACATTTTAGCACAGCTTATCATCCGCAAACAGATGGTCAATCTAAACGGCTTATTCAGATACTTGAGGATATGTTGAGATGTTGCATTCTTGAGTTTGAAGGTATGTGGGATTAATATTTACCTTTGATTGAATTCACTTGTAATAACAGTTTTCAGTCGAGCATCAAAATGGCAACATACGAAGCTTTATACGGTCATAAATGCCGTACACCTTTATATTGGACAAAGCTCAACAAAAATAAGATTCACAAGTTTGATTTGATAAAAGAAACTGAACAGAAAGTGAAAGTGATCCGAGATTGTTTGAAAGCAGCTTCTGATCGTCAGAAATCATATGCAGATTTGAAAAGAAAAGATATTGAGTTTGATATCGCTGAGAAAGTGTTTTTGAAAGTATCCCCGTGGAAGAAAGTGCTTCGATTTGGTAGAAAAGGCAAATTGAGTCCGAGATTTATCGAGCCGTATGAAATCATCGAGCGAGTTGGGCTGGTTGCTTATAGATTGAGGCTACCATCTGAGTTAGAAAAGATACATAATGTGTTTCATGTATCGATGCTTTGACGATACAGATCTCATCCTTCGCATGTAATTCCTTCATCTGAGATTGAAATTCGATCTGATATGACCTACGAAGAAAAGCCGATTTGAATCTTAGCTCGAGAGATTAAAGAGTTACGTAATAAGAAAATTTTGTTAGTTAAAGTGATGTAGCATCGGCACGATATTGAAAAAGCAACGTGGGAGCCTGAAGATGCTATGAAATAGTAATATCCAAATATGTTTAACGGTAAGATTTTCGGGGACGAAAATCCCTAAGGGAGGGAGAATTGTAACAGTCTGGTTTTGACCTTAGTCGGAATAAAGGTTTTGGGACCACAAATCCGAGTTAGAAAAATATTTTTAATATTAATTTTTGTGTCTATGATACGTAAATTCATATGTGTGAAAGTTTCGTACGAAAATTTAACTGTTTGTGTACTTCATTTGCAAAAAGGACCTAATCGCATAAAATTTAAAAGCTGTGTGCTAGATGTTTAAGTGCTTATTTGAGTTGGCTTTCTAAAGTAAAGGTCCTTATGTGGTTATTTAACCATTGGAGATTTTAATGGACAAAAAAGGGCATGTGTTAGGTGAATTTTTAATGGTTGAATGAAAGGGGAAAATGGTCATTTAGATTTATGTTAATAATAATAAAACAAATGCATGTAAATGAATCATTTTATGTCCATTCTTAACCGAAAATACAAAGAGAATAAAAGAAAAAGAACATCTAGGGTTCGGCCATTGTATTCTTGATTGAGGTATGTTTTTGCTTCAGTTTTTGATAATTTCTACGTTTTTGTGATCGTTGCTAAGTGTACTATGAATCCCATGCTTCAATTTCTGATTTTGATTCTGATTTTGAAATATGCCATGGATGAATTCATGAGTTTTGTGTTGTTAAATGGTAAATTATGGAAGGTATGTTTTGGATTAACATATGCTATCTTTGAATTTTTGATGAAATTGAGTAAATTGGGCTAATTTGTAAAAATGTTATTTTGAGGGGCTTAAATGTGAAATAAATGAAATGTGTAAACTAGTATGAGTACTAGGAGAATTCGGCCAAGCTTGTGTATATGCAAATGATGTGTATTTTGTGATTTTGTGAAAAAAGGGACTAAAGTGTTAAAATGTGAAAACAATAGGACTAATTCGCAAATTGTCCTAAATATGTGTTTATGGATTGAATTGAATTATTTGGTGAATAAAAGGATTAATTTTCAATACTTATAGATCAAGAAAAGAGGAGTTCAGATTTAGATCGAGGAAAATCGAAGATTATAGAATAAACATTCGAGTTGACACCTTCAAGTACGAGGTAAGTTCATACTTAAAATGTGATGTTAAGTCGGTTTTGATGCCTTTATTCTACATAGGTTGTATATAATTGAATTGGATAATATGGTGATGAATTGGAAGCTTTGGCACTAAGTGTGCGATTTAAACGAGCTTTGGCACTAAGTGTACGATTTAACTAGCTTCGGCTACTTGAGGTACTAAGTGTGCGATACCAACTTAGTCTCAGTTATTCGAGATGGCACTAAGTGTGCAGAAATATTGAGCTTCGGCTAACATTATAGCACTAAGTGTGATGATGTGTAAAACACGAATAACTTATGGAAAGTCTTATAACATTCAACATGAGGTAAGTACAAAAGTGAATAAGTACGAGAAGCTTTAGGTATGTATAATGCCTAAGTGGTAGATGATGTTATGTATATGAATCTCATTAAGTTGATATAGGTATATGGATTGAAATTGTACAAATACTCATAGGTTATCATTTTATGTTTATATACTATGAATGTTTTGAGTACGAGGTTACTAAGCTTTTGAAAGCTTACTCTGTGTGATTACTGTCTGTTTTACGGTTATCGTAGCTACTGAAGGCTCGGGGATAGTCGAGGATCGTCATCACACTATCGATCTCATTTTGTTACTTTCAAAAATGTAAATATTTGAAGTATGGTATGTATAGGCTAGTAGTTATGAAGTATGTTTTGTGATGTATATATATTTAGCCATGTGATTTGGCTAATTTGTGTTTGAACTTATGGTTGAGAAAGGTTTATGATATGTGATGTTAATTTGCAACTATGGTATGAATGATGTATGTTTTAGCATAAAGAATAGTGGATTGGGTTGTACATGTATGTTTGTTTCCTTGTTGTAGGTTGACCCATAATGGGTGGCAAGTTGGCTTAAACCAAGCCTGCATTGTGCGACACGGTCAGGGGACACGGGCATGTCTTTTGGCCGTGTAAGAAAAGCAGTATTCTCTTAAAAATTACATGGCCTTGACACACAGGCGTGTCATATGGCCGTGGGCTAAAGTGAGTAGCTAGCTTAGTATCACACGGCCATAGAACACGGGCGTGCCTATTTGCCGTGGCTGAAAGTCAGTGTGGTCACCATGTTTTGGCACGGCTGGTTCACATGGGTGTGTTGGATGCCCGTTTAAGGCACACGGCCTGGACACATGGGCGTGTAACCATAACAGAATAGAAAAAATTTCTAAGTGTTGAAAGTTGTGAACGTGTTCGGTTTAGTCCTGACCTCTTCCTAATGCATGTTTAAGGCCTCATTGACCTAAGAAAGGGACTTATGTTGATGTTTGACTATGATGCTATGATGTTTGTGAAATGAACGGGCTAGGGGTGATACAATAGTTGGGCTCGGCAGGGACACACCTGTGTGCGATTACTCCAGCCCATGGTCAAGGCTATTGAATAGGCTTGGGCATGTAGTCTACCCGTGTAAGTCGTGCTTCGATCCTGCCAAAAGGACACGACCATGTCAAACGCCCGTGTGAGAAAGTCCAGGCCGTGTTGATTTTCCATGTAAGTCCATTTTCTTTATTTTCGGCCCGTTTCTTACTCTTTTTACTCTCCAATGCTCACATAAGTATAAAACATGAAATTAAAGGATTAGGAGCATCGAATTCACCAAATCTAAGGAGAAATCATCCATAAATGTGTTAAGCATGGGATAAAATATGTATAATTTACGGTTTATCAAATACCCCTACACTTAAGCATTTGCTTGTCCTCAAGCAAAATCATCAACTCACAATCAAAATAAATTCTTCTCAATTTATATTCCCTATCAATAATATCTATAAATAATCCATAAGTATTCATACATTAAAAATTCAACTAAAAGTACATCAGAGTTTCAAACATTCCAAGTTGAGCATTTTATCACGAAAACATAGGTGTCTCCCCTTATCTAAGTGATTACCTTTGATCAAATTATTGCAGAGTTTAACATCCTCACTAATGATTCACTCAAATCACTCAAGGTGTTTAAGGACATAGTCAATACGAAAAGTTATTACCATAGGCTTACTTGAAAATCAAATCTCCACCACTATACATTGAGCTGATACATCAATCAAAATGGTATTTTTAGAGGGTTGTAATGTGGCTTTGGTTAAGGGGTGTGGCCACAAGCTGAAAGGAAAGGTTAGAATCGAGATTGAATTGAAAAATTACCTAGCTAGAAAAATGACCAGTCATCAGTTGAATACAAGTGAGCTTCTTCTCAGAATATGGAATTGACACTTAAGCTCACAAACAACGAATTACAACTAATATGTATTGAAGTACACTTTTTTTTAAGAACAAATCAAATACATAGAAGAGCAAAAAATAGCTAAGCAATTAGTTCAGATCAAATCTCGACAAAAATAGGGATCAAATTAGGGGATTTCAACAATAATGGGTTATGGGTCAATATTGTGGGTGAATCAATTAATGGCTTGTTAGGCTCAAAGGGGTTCACTAATGGTTATTATGAAGGTAGGCTTTTGTGGAGTGAGTGAGTTAAACCTAACTACCTTTATCATCTTGACATATCAAATCAAATGGTGTGGTCTTGACATGCATAATCAAGCAAGTTCTAGAATAACAAATCAATACTGACGCACTCACAATAAAAGTGAGCATGAAAGGAGTAAAATATGCTCTAAAGACTCAAGATCTCACAAAAATTATGGCTTTTTGATGTTCAAACTTGTGAATTTCAACTCAAGATAATACTTAAACTTAGGGAAACAACCTAAAAGTTTTTAATTCTTCAAAAATCAACTTATCATGCTTGATTCCATAATGTCTCAAAGTTTAAATAATCAATGCATAAATGCCTATGTTTTAATTCAAGACATATCAATAAAAATCATAAATTAATTAACATTCATTCTAATGGTGATATGAGTGATTCACGTGAGAATAAGACACAATTCAGGGATTTCTAATGATGATATAAAAGACCCGCTCCACACTTAAGATGTACATTGCTCTCAATGTACAAAGATAGATATATTGTCAAAGATAGATTTATAATCATAAGCTAGGGAGTGAAGTGAAACTTCCTGAATGATGAATGAACTCCTTGAATTGGAGTTATGGAGAATAATCGGCCAAAACAATGATAAGGGTGGAAGAGGAGACTCTGGCGGTGGTAGAGGTTCATTAATCCATAAGTCTTTTGCCCTTGGAGTTTTTAGTTCCTATTTGATGATGAGCTTCGGAGCTCTTTATGACTATGATAAAATCAGAAACTCTTTAGGAGATATACTAAAGCATAATTACTCGTAATGAAATAGCCAAAAAATAAAAATTGTAAAAACTCAGGATAAAATAGTATTAAAAGGAAATAAAAAAATAATTTCAAAATATAGAGATAAAAATAAAATAAATAATAGGTGTTTATAGAGAAATTGGGGCACACGGCTGTGGGGCACGCCCGTGTGCTCTCATCTTAGCCCGTGTGTTTTGTGGTTTTTGAAATTGGGTGCATTAGTGTACACGGCCATGTTACACAGCCGTGTTGATCTCCGTTCGCTTCTCCCACGCCCGTGTATGCAAGCGTATGCCTGTGTTATTTTGAAAGGCTCAACTACAGTCGGTGGGCACGGTCGTGTCAATTGCCCGTGTTACTTTGGAAGGATTGGCCATGGCCATTTCGCACGATCGTGGCAACTTTATCAGATCCAGTGTTGGGGAAACGTTTTTGATCTGCTTTCACATGGCCGTATTGCACGGCCGTGTTGCATCCCGTGGTATGTGCACAGCCTATGGCACGTCCGTGTTCCTGGTCGTGTGGTTCTAGAAATCCTATGTTCAGTGACTCAGTTAGTGAATTAAATGTTAGAGACTAAAATTTAAAGAAGTTAACACCGTTAGTGCTGGGGGTGCCTCCCGAGAAGTGCTTGTTTATAGTCTAAGCTTGACTCTACCTTCTGGGTATATTTAGGTACTTTTGTGGAGCCATAGCTCCTCTTTATCATCTTTGAAATTCTCACCATTACACATTTTGAAACGATGTCCATTTACCTTAAAAGTGCCTTGTAATGGATGACTTACCTCTACTGTGCCATATGGAAACACAGTTTGAACTATGAAAGGTCCTGACCATCGTGATTTAAGCTTTCCAGGAAATAATTTGAGCCTCGAGTTATATAATAGGACAGGATCTCCAACTTCAAATTGCCTTCGTTGCTTCAAACAGACGTTGTGGCGGTGCATCGTTGCTTCCTTATATAGGCGCGAATTTTCATATGCATTGGTTCGTCACTCATCTAACTCGTTCAACTGCATCAACTTATTTTTACTTACAAGTTTGGGGTCAAGGTTTAGAAATTTTATAGCCCAGAATGCCTTGTGTTCCAACTCAACCGGTAGGTGACAACTTTTCCCATAAACAAGTCTGTAATGTGATGTTCCTATGGGAGTCTTAAAAGCAGTTCTATAAGCCCATAAAGCATCATCTACTTTCATCGCCCAATCCTTCCTATTTAATTCTACTGTCTTTTCCAGGATATGTTTAAGCTCTCTGTTCGCTACTTCGACGTGACCACTAGTTTGAGGGTGATAAGGGGTAGTTGTTCAGTGATGAACTCCATATTTCTTAAGGATCTTGTCGAATTGGGCGTTACAAAAATGAGTACCCCTATCACTAATAATTGCTCTAGGTGTACCAAATTGAGAGAAAAGTTTCTTAAGGAATCGTACTACTACTCTAGCATCATTTGTAGGTAAAGCTTGGGCTTCAACCCATTTGGACATATAATCAAGAGCTACTGAGATGTATTTATTCCTGAATGAACTAGGGAACAGACCCATGAAGTGGATACCCCAAACGTTAAATATTTCACATGAGCATATATGTCTGAGGCATTTCATCACGTTTGGATATATTACCTGTCCTTTAACATTTGTCACAAGAAGTAACATGCCTGTTGGCATCTTTGAATTGAGTGGGCCAATAAAAACCTAATTCGAGGATTTTATGTATGGTCTTATTTCCACCGTAATGTCCTCCAGTCGGTACTGAATGGAAATGTTCCAAGATTTTCAATGCTTCTATCCTTGTAATATGTCTCCTTACAATTTGATCTGCACATTTACAGATAAGGAAAGGGTCTTCCCAAAAGTAGTTTTTCACATTAGCGAAGAATCGCTTCTTTTGCTAATGTGTCAACCCTCTTAGGATAATGTTTGAGGCTAAAAAAATTGCAATATATGCAAACCAAGGTACCTCAGAATCAGATATAGCAAAAAAAGTTTCTTCGGGGAATGAATCATTTATTTCAATGTCATCTGGTTCATTGGTACTTGAGTTTTCAAGCTTGGAGAAATGGTCAGCCACAAGATTTTCAGCTCCTTTCTTATCCTTAATCTCCAAGTCAAATTCCTGCAATAATAAGATCCATCGAATGAGCTGAGGTTTTGCATCAGTTTTAGTGAAAAGGTGGCGAAGAGCGGAATGGTCAGTATAAGCGACAACTTTAGAGAATATTAAATATGGCCTAAATTTATCGAATGTAAAAACCACAGCTAGCAGCTCTTTCTCCGTGGTGGTGTAGTTTTCTTGTGCAGTTGTCAAAGTCCTGCTAGCATAATAGATAGGTTGAAAATGTTTATCTCTTCGCTGTCCCAAAACAGCACCTACTGCAAAATCACTTGCATCGCACATTAGTTCAAAAGGTGAATTCCAATCAGGCGCAATTATAATTGGAGCTTTAGTCAGTTTATCCTTTAAAGTATTAAACGCTTCTAAACACTACTGATCAAAATTAAAAGGCACATCTTTTTCTAATAATTTAGTCAAAGGCTTAGCTATTTTAGAAAAGTCTTTAATAAATCTTTTATAAAACCCATTATGTCCTAAAAAGCTTCTAATAGCCTTAACTGAATTAGGGGGAGGTAGTTTTTCAATGGTTTCAATTTTAGATTTATCAACCTCAATCCCTCTACTAGAAATTTTATGTCCTAACACAATACCTTCTTGAACCATAAAGTGACATTTTTCCCAGTTAAGCACAAGGTTTGTTTCCTCACATCTAATTAACACTCATTTTAAATTTTTGAGGCAAAGATGGAAAGAGTTATCGAAAACCGAAAAATCAACCATAAATACCTTCATGACGTCTTCTACGATTTCATAAAAAATGGCCATCATGCAGCGCTGAAAAGTAGCAGGAGCATTACATAATTCAAAAGGCATTCTACGATAAGCAAACGTACCGTATGGACATGTAAATGTCGTCTTTTCTTGATCTTTAGGAGCTATTGGGATTTGGAAATAGCCAGAAAGTCCATCTAAAAAGCAGTAGTACATGTGTCCTGACAATCTTTCCAACATTTGGTCAATAAATTGGAGGGGAAAGTGGTTTTTTCTCGTGGCATCATTTAGCTTCCTATAATCAATGCACACTCTTCAACCTGTAACTGTCCTTGTTGGGATTAATTAATTCTTCTCATTAGCCACAACAGTCATACCTCTTTTCTTAGGAACAACCTACACTGGACTCACCCAAGGACTGTCAGAAATAAGATAAATAATTCCAGCATCTAGAAGTTTAATTACCTTAGCTTTAACAACTTCCTTCATGTTGGGGTTCAGTCGTCTTTGGGCTTGCACACATGGTTTATATTCATCTTCCATTAGAATTTTATGGGTGCAAAAAGAAGGGCTGATACCTTTAATGTCAGAAATTTTCCAAGCTATGGCCCTTTTATGCTCTCTTAATACTTGGAGTAATTCCTCTTTCTCCTTGGGTTGCAAGTTGGATGCAATAATTACCGGTAATGTGGAATTATTTCCAAGAAATGCATACTCCAAGTGATTCGGCAATTGCTTAAGTTCCAGTTTGGGAGGTTCGTCAATAGAGGGTTTTGTGCTTAAGTTCATCTTTTACCTTAATTCCCTCATATTCTACTAGTTTTGGGGAGGTTTCATTGGAGTTTAGTTTGGTTCCTATTTCAGAATCATCGTCCGTCCCCTCTCCTTGGGTGAGACACAGTTTCATCGTGTCATTGCGTACGATTTCCTGAAGAGAATCTTGAGTAGCATGATCAATAGAGTCGATAAAAAAATAAGTCATCATGTTCTCTAACAAAAATGATCTCTTCGTCACTACTCTAAGTAGCAACTTACCATCACCCACATCAATTACAGCACTAGCAGTGGCTAAAAATGGCCGAACTAAGATTAAAGGCACCTCAACATTTTCATCCACGTCAAGCACAATGAAATCAATAGGGAATATAAATTTATCTACTTTTACAAGTGCGTCCTCTATAATTCCCATAGGATATTTAATAGATCTATCAGCTAATTGAATACTCATCCTAGTAGGTTTAGGTTCCCCAATACCAAGTTGTTTAAACATTTTATATGGCATCAAATTAATGCTAGCGCTTAAATCAGCTAGTGCTTTATCAACATTCAAACTACCAATTAAGTAGGGAATAGTAAAACTTCTTAGATCTTTCAGTTTGGTTGGCAGTTTCTGGAGTATGGCTAAGCACTCTTCATTGAGTTCTACTGTAGATAAGTCTTCAAACTTCCATTTGTTTGTCAGAAGCTCTTTTAAAAATTTTTCATATGTAGGCATCTGTGATATAGCTTCAACAAAAGGTAAGTTAATATGCAGTTGTTTAAAAAGTTCAAGAAATTTACCAAATTGTTCATCCATGCGGTCTTTCTTCAACTTTGCTGGGTATGGGATTGGTGGTCTATATTCTTTTGGCCTTAGATTGTCATTGTTTTCGGGTTTGACCTTCTTTCTGTCAGCTTCTTGTGGTAGCTTCTTTTCAGATTCAGCAACACATTCTGTAAAATCCCGAATTAGGGCCTAATCGAAATAGTGGTTTTGTGACCACAAATTTGAGATAGAAATAATTATCTTATAATTATATTGAGGTCTATGATATGATTGCATGATTGTGTGAAAATTTCGTGAAGAAATTCTATGCATAAAGTGCTTCATTTGAAGTTAGGGACTAAATTGAATAAGTTGCAAAACTTGCATTCTAGAAGTTTCTAGTATGAAATTGCTTTGAAATATTAATTAGGAGGTCTTAAATAGTAATTTGACCAATTTCTAAGTTTATGGACAAAAATTGGACATGGATGGAATTTTTGGAAAGTTTAGTAAAAAGGGCATTTTGGTCATTTAGGGGTAAAATGAATTAAAATACAAAATTAAAAGCCAATTTTTGTTCATCTTCTTCACCATGGACGTGTATACCAAGGGAGACTCCATGGCTAGGGTTTCCAAGCTTCCAAGCTCGAATTTAAGTCCATTCTAGCCTCGTTTTTAATGATTTTTATGTTTTTGGAGTCCTAGTAACTTGATTTAGCTTATGCTAGCAATAATTCAACCTAGGGTTCATAATTGGAAAAATACCCATAGCTGAAATTTGCGTATTTTGGTGTTTTATGATAGAATATGAGGTTTTAAATTATGTTAGACAACTTGTGCTACTCGGTTTTAAGTGAAAACGAGTAAAAGGGCTTAATTGGTAAAAATACCTAATAGTCATAAGTACATGTTAGACTGAGAATTTGATGTTGCCATAGAAGGGAAAAATGATCAGCATGTCATAAAACATAAGAAAATAGGATTAAGTTTAATTTTCGAACCTTGGGGCAAAAGTGCAAATATGCAAAAGTTTAGGGTCAAAATGAAAATTTGTAAAAATATAATTTTTGGACCCGTATGAATAGTGTGACTAATTATTAGGCTAAATTTGATATTATAGATGAAGGAAATCGAGATTCGAGCTTAAATTGGGAAAATACAAGGTTATGGACTAAAATGATAAATTGCCGTTTCTGGATCGAGGTAAGTTCGTATGATAATAATAATGCAATGTTATGTTTGAATTATATTTCTTACTATTATTGCATATATTGTATGATTTAATATATTGGAAAAGTTGATGGAATGGTGTTTATGACGTGGAAATATGACATGAAAGAATGTTACATGAAATGCAAGAAAATTATGATACATGACAAGTGATATATGAAACATGTGATATATGTTATGTAAATTTTTAAAAGCTGATTTGATATTTGAGTTGTGTCTTATTATACTATGAATGGACAATTGGTACTATGGATAGTGAGATCGACACTTCGAGTAAGTTCCTACATAAATAATCTATCGATTCTTTTTATGTTATTATATTTTGATATCATATGAAATGTGGCTGCCTATCAAATGGTTATTTGATGTAAGTTATGAATTTAAATTGATTACGGACAATTTAGTAAAATGTTGAAAAGTGAGGAATTTCCCGGTTGAACCTTCGAAATAGAAACGATACAAATGAACTATTGTGAGGTCACGTGTGTAGTACTAAGTGCAGGCTACTACGTGTACCGGATAATTGGTCGCATGTGTGGTACTAAGTGCAGGCTACTATGTGTACCCGAAAACTGTGATCACGTGTGTAGTACTAAGTGCAGGCTACTATGTGTACCAGATTATTGGTCGCATGTGTAGTACTAAGTGCAGGCTACTATGCGTACCAGATAGCTTCGGCTACAAGTGTGGAAATGGGAAAATGTGCAGACAATTGTGTATCTGTTATTATTCCGATGAGTTCAACGGGAAATCGATTAAATGAAAATACATGTGAAAGTGATTATGTGATGAACAAGTGCAAGTATATGTTTATTTGAATTTATGAGCAATATGCTCGATATTTGAGCGAACCTAGGTAAAATGGAATGGATTAAGTGAATTGTATAAAAGTGAATTTTAGTAGTAAAACAGTGTTGGACAGCAGCATTTTCTTGACTTTGAAAATTCACCAAAAATTTTTTAAGTTGAATTAAATTTCAAAAAAATTATGGAATTAAATATTAATGAGTCTATTTTCATATAAATGAAACAGGGGGAGCAAAAGAGTTATGTATTATGTGATATTATAATTTTTGTGAGATAGTGTCAGAATAAATTCGAGATCCCCTATTCTGGATTTAGAAATTCACCATAAATTGTAGAAATCTTATTAAGATTCATACCTTACATGCATGGATTCCTTATTGAGTATATTTTTAAGGGAAACAAACAACATGGTCGTTGAAACTCTGTACAAGGAGAAATTTGGTTCGTAGTGCACAGGGGTGAGAGTAGTCGTACCCTGAAATAGGGGAAACTTTAATGAATAAACTGTACTAAATTGCTAAACCAAAAATTCTGGAAATTTTATGGGAGAAAGATATATGAATCTAGTTTCAAGGAAATTTAACGAAACTAAATTTGGAGTTTTGTAGCTTCAGATATGAATGATTTAGTAACTGTAACTCGATAACACAACTTAACTTAAACATGTGTAATTGTACAATTACAGTGTTTTATCTTGAAAAGCGTGGTAGTAATTGCTTATTACTTTCATATGAACTTACTAAGCGTAAAGCTTACCCATTCTCTCCATTTCTTTAGTATTGGCAGGTCAGCTCGGGGTTGGAGATCGTCGGAGGCAAAATCACACTATCAAACTATCATTTTGGGAGAATTAATTCAAATATTAGAAATATCAAGTGAGTGGCATGTATAGGAAGTTGGTTTGTGATATGTATTTTTATTATGATTTTGACCATACATATCAGTCTGCATTGAGCTATCGTATATGATCATGAGATGTAGTCCTTATCCATTATGGTTTATAAGTTTAATTAATCGTGCCATGTCCTATGTTTTGATGTGATGATATAGTTAGCTTTGTTTGTTATGCATGTGTTCGAAAAGTTTTGAATTAAATGAAATTTTATGGCCCAATTTTCGTCTATGTGTATTGTTAAGTCTGGTAATGCCTCGTACTCTGTTCCAGCCTTGGATACGGGTAAGGGGTGTTACACTTCCCACTTCTCAGTGTAACTATTTTCACCTGCTCTTTTGGGTTGTGTTCAGTGTTACTCGGCAGGCTACCTTGTGGTCGTTCAGATATCAATTTAGCGAGTTGACCTATCTGAGTTTCGAGCCCTTGGATTAACGCTTGTTGATTTTTAAGGGCTGCTTCGTATTCTGGAAACGAGTTTCTAACACCGAGATGAATTTTGTTAACATCTCCTCAAGGTTTAGCTTCTTTTCCTGAGGGTAAGGTGGTTGTTGAAAACCCGGAGGATGTTGTGGCCTTTGATTTCCTTGACCGCCCCATGAGAAATTGCGATGGTTCCTCCAACCTACATTACAAGTGTTACTATACGGGTTATTTTGGGGTCTAGATTTATTGTTACCCATATATTGGACTTGTTCCTCCTCGATGCTAGGGTTGAAGGGTTGATATTCTGTGCATGCTTCTCCTCCATTCGAATCACACCTCATCACTGGATGTACTTGAGTAGAACCACACAAACCGTCAATCTTTTTATTTAAGAGTTCTACTTCGTTAGATAGCATAGTAACTGCATCGAGGTTGAAAACGTCGGCTACTTTCATCAGTTTTGTCCTCATAACTTGCCACTGATAATTATTCAGTGACATCTCCTTAATAAATTTGTAAGCTGCCTCAGGTGTCTTATTATTGATAGTTCCACCAGCGGCTGCGTTAATCATCTGCCGAGTCAAAGGGTTCAGGCCATTGTGAAACGTTTGGACCTGTAGTTAGAGTGGTAACCCATGGTGAGGGCATTTTCGCAGAAGGTCCTTGTATCTCTCCCATGCATCGTAGAGTGTTTCTAAATTCATCTGCACAAAAGAGGAGATATCATTACGTAATGTAGCCATTTTAGCTGGTGGAAAATATTTTAATAAAAACTTTTTAGTCATTTGTTCCCAAGTAGTGATTGACCCCTGTGGTAACGAATTCAACCACTGTTTAGCTTTGTTTCTCAATGAAAAAGGGGAATAAGGCGAATGGCGTCATCAGAAACACCATTAATTTTAAATGTATCACATAGTTCCAAAAGGTTTGCCAAGTGAGCGTTGGGATCTTCGTCTTGCAAACCATCAAACTGAACAAATTGCTGTATGATTTGAATTGTGTTAGGTTTCAGTTCAAAGTATTTGCAACTACAGCAGGTCTAACTATGCTCGATTCAGTTCCTATTAAAGAAGGTTTAGCATAATCATACATAGTGCGCGGAGCAGGATTCTGATTAACAGCAATTGCAGGAGGTAGCAGATTTTCTTGGTTTTCAGCCATCTCATCGGTTATGGTTGAAGTATCGTCCTCTTGCTCTTCCTCTGTGTATCGTAAGCTTCGCCTTATTTCTCTTCGATTTTTGCAAATTGTGCGATCGATCTCACTATCAAACAGTAATGGTCCTGACAGGTTTCTTCTGGTCATAAACTAGAAAAACTTGTCAGAAGAAAATAGATGAAGAATTAGAAAAGAAAATAAAAATTTAAATTGCAATAAAAGTAAGATGGCTAAAGTAAAAAAATCGAGTGTTCCTAATATCCTAGTTCCCCGGAAATGGCACCAAAAACTTGATGCGTGATATTCATGAGAGGTTTTAAAGATTTATGAATGAATAGTTCTTAAGACTAACTTATTATCACGAGGCAAGTGTACCTATCGAATAGTAGTATAGTTCAGCAAGATCAGATTGTCGAACCTAAAGGAACCACGGGTACTAGTATTTACTTCCTTTTTATTATCTAGCCTAAAAATTAAAAGGTTTGATTATCTAAACTAATTACTAAACTAAGAATGCACAGAAAGAAAATTTGGTAAAATACTTTTGGGAAAATTCGATTGATTAAGACAATACCTAAGGAAAGATCCACCTAGACTTCACTTGCTATGTAACAGTCCGGTTTAGACCCTGGTCGGAATAATGGTTTCAGAACCACAAATCCGAGTCTAAAAAATATTTTAATATTATTTTTCAAGTCTGTAATATGTGAATTTATATCTGTTAGATTTCTGTAATTTAATTTGTCTGTTTCTATGCTTGATTTGCAAAAAGGACCAAATCGTGTAAGTTGTAAAAGTTTCCTTCTAGTTTCCAAAGTGCCTAAGTGCTATGGTTTATTAAAGTTGAGGCACTTGCATGTCAATAAGACCAGTATATGATTGTGGGAGACATGGTTTGGCACTATAGTAAATAGATAAATTTTTAAAGTATGGTTAGGTAATTAGGTAATATATGTTATTAAATAAAACAAATGCATGAAAATTTGTTCATTCATGCATATCCTTGCTGAAAATATAAAAGAAAAAGAGAGGAAAAGAACAGGTTAGGTTTTGGCACTTTGATCCTTGATTAAGGTATGGATTTTTGTCCGTTTTTGATAATTTCTACATTTCTGTGATTGTTGCTTTGTGTTCTTCAAAGCCCATGTCTGAATTTCTATTTCTTTTGAAGATTTCATGAAATGCCATTGTTGATTATATGAGCTTTGTGATGTTTTTATATGGATTATGAAAGATATGTGTGAGATTATTAAACTTTATCTTTGAATTTTGATGAAATAGAGCCAATTGAGATAAATTGCAGAAATGAGGTTTTGAAGGGCTAAATTGTAAATTAAATATGTTTTTTGGGCTTGTATAGAAGCCATGTATATTCGGCCAAGCTATAGTCTTGGTGAATTTTGCATATTGGTGATTTTGTGAAAAATGGACTAAACTGTAAAAGTGTGAAAATATAAGGGCTAAAATGTAAAGTACCCTAAATATGTGTATATGGATTAAATTGAATGAAATGAATGATTGAATTTTTGAATTTGAATTGTATTAGATCAAGAACAAAAAAAAATCAGACTTAGATCGAGGGAAGTCCAAATTAGTTGAGTAGTCGACTCGTTTACATCCGAAATCCGTACGAGGTAAGTCAAAATACAATTACGTGTTAATTGACTAAATGTTATATATGTATATTTGTTATAATCTATATTGGATGGCCTTGAGAGCCTGATGAATGAACTCTGAGTAGATTATGCTAATATGTTAGTATCTGAAAAGTATCTGTATGGTTCCAAAGGAACGTTGTCTTCGATCTGAAATATCGTGTAAGACCGTGTTTGGGACATAGGCTTCGATTTGATATTTACGTGTAAGACCATGTCTGGGACATCAACATCGTATCTAATTTCATGTAAGACCCTGTCTGGGACAGAGGCATTGATACTGAATTACATGTAAGATCACGTCCGGGACGTTGGCATTGTACTTATTTATGAGTATCTGTATCGCTTTGGAACCGTCTGATGATAGCATATGAAATATGAGAATGAGTATACGAAATGTATAACCTATGCAAGTACGTTTGTATCGTACTAAATTTTGGAATATGAAAAACTCTGTCTCTGTGAAATATGTATGGAATTGGAAATGAAGCATGTCATACATGCAAATAAAGGAGCACGGTTAAGTCTATGAATTATTCTATGAAATGGTTATGAATCTTTATGATTAAATTGTACTTATATGCTTTAGTAGTTAGACCAATTATATTTGTCTTACTAAGCTCTTTGCAGCTTACTTTGTGTGATTTCTATATGTTTTACAATTATCGTAGCTACTGAAGGCTCGGGGATACTCGAGGATGTCACCACACTATCAAACTTATGTTGGTACTTTTGAATTGTACATATTTATAAGTATGGCATGTATAGGCTAGAATGTTTATGTATTTGAGCTTTAATTTGTATATATAGATATGTTATGCCATACGAGTTGGCTAGCAAATGGTGTGTTTGTGTTAAGTTTTGCTATAGTTTTGAATAAGTTGTTGAATGATGATGATATAGTTGCAATGAAGCATGTTTTGAGCATGAAATTGGCTGAAAATTGTTGTATGAATGTTGCTTAACATTGCTAGTACAAAAGACCCATAAAGGGGTGGCAAGTTGGCTTAAACCAAGCCTGCATTGTGCTACACGGTCAGGGCCGACGTAAGAAAAGCAGTAACCTCTTAAGTTTCACATGGCCATAGTACACGGGCGTGTCATAAGGCTGTGGGCTTAAGTCAGTAGCTAGCTAAGTATCACACGGCCATAGCACACGGGAGTGTTTGTTGGTCATGTGAAAAAGTCAGTATAGGACCTTTTTTTGGCACGGCTAGATCACATGGGCATGGCTTATGCCCATGTAAGGCACAAGTCCTAGACGCATGGGCGTGTGGCTTTGACAATTTTGAAATATTTGGTTAAGTTCTGAAAATTCTGAATGAGTTCGGTTTAATCCCAATCTTTCCTAAATGTATGTTTTAGGTCTCGTAGAGTATATTAAAGGTTGAATTATGAATGAATATCTATGTATTGATATTATATGTTATCAATGACACTGTATTGTTTGGTAATGTTCTGTCGGCCCAATGACACCCCTTACCTATTCCAATGATGGTTATGGGATAGGGGTGTTACATCTTATTGGTACCAGAGCTATGGTTTAGTCAGTTCTAGGACTACCATAGCATATGTGAGTCTAGCTATACATGCCATATATCTGAATCTGTGATAGTGTGATGACTCCTAACATTGAAATGTGTTTTTATATAGCGAATGGATCTCGATAGAACTGTAGCTGACGATGTTGAAAGTAATGCGCCTGCTCCTGCGCAAGGGACGGTGCAAGATGATTCACGACCAGCTATGGTAGTCGTGATAGTGAGGCTAAGCTAGCCTTCTATCAGATGATGAATGATTGGTTCACTCAGTATATTAGAACCAATCCGACTGTACAACAACCTCCACCCCCAATTAGTTCTTTTCAAATTCCTGTTATGCCCTCGATGAGTCTGGTTCAGCTAAGTAGACCACCGGTTGATAAGATTAGTAAGTATAGGGTTGAAGAATTTCAAGCTACAACGAGTGATGATGCTGAAAGAGTCGAAATCTGATTAGAGAATACAATACGAGTGTTTGATGAAATGTGTCTGAATCCTGAGGAATATGTAAAATGTGCCATCTCACTTCTGAGAGATGCAGCGTATCATTAGTGGAAAACTTTCATATCTGTAGTTCCGAGTGAACGGGTCACTTGGGATTTCTTTTAAGCTGAATTTCAGAAAAAAATATATTAGTTAGAGATTCATTGATCAGAAACGTAAAGCGTTTCTCGAGCTTAAACAGAGCCATATGTCTGTTACTGAATACAAACGTGAATTTGTGAGATTGAGCTAGTATGCTCGGGAATGTGTATCAAATGAAGCAATAATGTGCAAAAGGTTTGAAGATGGACTAAACGAAGATATCTGTCTGTTAGTTGGAATTTTGGAAATTAGAGAAATGGTAGTGCTCATTGAGCGAGCATGTAAGGCTGAAGAATTAAGTAAAGAGAAAAGAAAAGCTGATTTTGAAGCTAGAGATGCTAGAAAGAGATCTTCGAGTAAATCATTTCAGTCTAGGTCAAATAAATTCTGAGATGATCAAAACCGTTCAAATACTAATGTGGGACATTCAAACAGAGATCGAACTAGATCGTTTTCGAACACCAGAGCTCCTGTTACATCTGTTGCAATGTTGGAAATGTCCAATCTGAGAAACCTGAATGTGAACACTACGGTAAAAGACATCAGGGAAATTGTAGATTGAATGACCGAGCCTGTTTCTGATGTGGATCCCTGGATCATTTTGTAAGAGATTTTTCTGAACCCACTGAGCAAGAAAATGTACAGAATCCGAGATCGAGTAACACCTCAACTAGAGGTAGACCTTCCAGGAATGCAAGAAATGCAAGTAGTGGTCAAAGAGTTACTGGAGATACTGTTGTTAGATCTGAGGTCAGAGCACCTGCCAGAGCCTATGCTATCCAAGCTCGTGAGGAAGCTTTGTCACCAGACGTGATTACTGGTACTTTTACTCTTTATGATACTTCTGTGATTGCATTGATAGACCCTGGATCAATACATTCTTATATCTGTATGAAATTAGTGCATAGTAAGACTTTGCCTGTAGAGTCTACTAAATTCGTAATTAGAGTATTGAACCCCTTAGGTAAAAGTGTTATGGTTGATAAAGTCTGCAAGAATTGCCCGTTATTGATTCGAGATATCTATTTTCCTGCTGATCTGATGCTTTTGCCTTTTGATGAATTTGATATAATTCTGGGAATGGACTGGTTAACTTTGCATAATGCTATTGTGAATTGAAAATGAAAAGTCATTGATTTAAGGTGTAAGAATGATGAAATAATCCGAATTGAGTCTAGTGATCTGAATGGACTATTAGCTGTGATATCTTCAATGAAAGCACAGAAATATGTAAAGAAAGGTTGTGAAGCCTACTTAGCTTATGTGTTAGATTCAAAAGTGAATGATAAGAAAGTTGAATTAGTGCCTGTTGTCTGTAAATTCTCTAATGTGTTTCCTAAAGAGCTACCTAGTTTGCCTCTGATTTGAGAAGTTGAGTTTGGCATTGAATTAGTACCTGGTACTACCCCGATTTCGATAGCTCCGTATAGAATGGCTCCGACCGAGTTAAAGGAATTAAAATCTCAGTTGCAAGAATTGACCGATCGAGGATTTGCTAGACCGAGTTTCTCACCTTGGGGTGCTCTTGTTCTGTTTGTGAAAAAGAAAGATGGCACAATGAGAATGTGTATTGATTACAGATAGCTTAATAAAGTGACTGTAAAGAACAAATACCCTCTTCCTAGAATTGATGACTTATTCAATCAGTTGAAAGGTGCTACTGTGTTTTCTAATATAGATATGAGATCGGGTTACTACTAGTTGTGAGTATAGGATTCTGATATTCCGATAACTACTTTTAGGATGAGGTACGAGCATTATGAATTTATAATTATGCCTTTCGGACTAACTAATGCACCTGCTATCTTTATGGATTTAATGAATAGAATTTTCAGACTGTATCTTGATCAATTTGTTGTTGTATTCATTGATGATATATTGATTTATTCACGTGATGAATCTGAGCATGCCGAGCATCTGAGAGTAATGCTACAAATTCTGCGAGATAAACAATTGTATGCAAAGTTTAGTAAATGTGAATTCTGGTTGCGAGAAGTTGGTTTTCTGGGTCATATTGTATCATCTTCCAGTATCTGAGTTGATCCGAGCAAGATTTTAGCTATTCTAGATTGGAAACCTCCGAGTAAAGTATCTAAAGTCAGCAGTTTTCTGGGACTTGCTGGTTACTATAGACGATTTGTAAAAGATTTCTCTGTAATAGCAACTCCGTTGACAAAATTGCTTCAGAAAGATGTGAAATTTGAATGGTCTGAGAAATGTTAGAAAAGTTTTGAT
The DNA here is from genome assembly GCF_007990345.1 of Gossypium hirsutum. Taxonomy (NCBI): domain Eukaryota; kingdom Viridiplantae; phylum Streptophyta; class Magnoliopsida; order Malvales; family Malvaceae; genus Gossypium; species Gossypium hirsutum. The sequence goes on from NC_053430.1 coordinate 68,730,931, forward strand.
CGGTTAAAAGCTCTGCTAACTGAAGCTCTGGTATTGGTACAACCTGAGTTAGGTAAAGAATTCATTGTTTACAGTGATGCTTCGTTGAATGGACTCGGTTGTGTTTTAATGCAAGAAGGAAAAGTTGTTGCTTATGCTTTGAGACAATTAAAGCCGTATGAGAAGAACTATTCGACACACGACCTTGAGTTAGATGCTATTGTGTTTGCTTTGAAGATTTGGCGTCACTATCTATTTGGTGAGAAATGTCATGTGTTTTCTTATCATTAGAGTCTAAAGTATTTAATGACGTAAAAAGATTTGAATTTAAGACAGAGAAGATGGTTAGAACTACTAAAAGACTACGAACTTGTGATTGATTATCACCCAGGAAAAGCAAATGTGGTTGCTGATACATTGAGTCGAAAATCGTTATTTGCAATGAATGCTCGTTTAGTTCTGTCTTATGATTGCTTAGTTTTAGCTGAATTAAAAGCAAGACCTTTGTTTCTACAATAGATTGTTGAAGCTCAGAAGGTTGATAATAAGATTATGGCTAAACGAACTCAGTGTAATTTTGATTCTGATTCTGAATTCTGAATAGATGTTGATGACAGTCTGAGGTTCAGAAATAGACTTTGTGTTCCAAGAAATCTAGATTTGATTCAAACAATTTTGAGTGATGCCCATAGTAGTAGATTTTCTGTACATCTGGGAAGTAAGAAAATGTATAACAATTTGAAATAACTATATTGGTGGCCGAGAATAAAAAGAGATATTTCTGACTTTGTTTCGAGATGTTTGATCTGTCAACAAGTTAAAGCTGAGCATCAAGTGCCATCTGGGTTATTACAACCGATTATGATTTTGGAGTGGAAATGGGATCGAGTGACCATGGATTTTGTTTCGGGTTTGCCTCTATCTCAGAAAAAGAAAGACACAATTTGGGTTGTAGTTGATCGTTTGATGAAATTAGCTCATTTTATTTCGATTCAGTTTGATTATTCGCTTGATAAGCTAGCTGAGTTGTATATTTATGATATTGAGAGATTGCATGGTGTGCCATTGTCAATAGTGTCTGATAGAGACCCAAGATTTACATCGCGATTCTGGAAGAAATTGCAAGATGCTATGGGTACTAAATTGCATTTAGCACTGCTTTTCATCCGCAAACGGATGGTCAATCTGAACGGACTATTCAAATACTTGAGGATATGTTGAGATGTTGCATTCTCGAGTTTAAAGGTGCGTGGGAACAATATCTACCTTTGATTGAATTCGCCTATAATAATAGCTTTCAATCGAGTATCAAAATGGCACCATACGAAGCCTTATACGATAGAAAGTGTAGTTATGTAGATTTAAAACGAAAAGATATTGAATTTGAGATCGGTGATAAAGTGTTTCTAAAAGTATCTCCGTGGAAGAAACTATTCTGATTCGGTAAAAAGGGGAAGTTGAGTCCGAGATTCATTGGACCGTATGAAATCACTGAGCAAGTTGGGCCAGTTGCATATAGTTGAGACTACCATCTGAATTAGAAAAGATTCACAATGTATTTCACGTGTCGATGCTTCGATGATGCAGATCTAATCCTTCGCATGTAATTTCTCCGTCTGATATTGAAATCTATTCTGATATGACTTATGGAGAAAAGCCGATTCGAATTTTGTCTTGTGAGATTAAAGAATTACGTAATAAAAGAATTCCTTTAGTTAAAGTGCTGTGGCATAAACATGGAGTAGAAGAGGCTACGTGGGAGCCTGAGGATGCAATAAGACAACAATATCCAAATCTGTTTAATGGTAAGATTTTTGGCGACAAAAATCCCTAAGGGGGGAGAATTGTAATAGTCCAGTTTAGACCCTAGTTAGAATAGTGGTTTTGGGACCACAAATTCGAGTCTAAAATTTTTTTTAATATTATTTTCTGTGTCTGTGATATGTGAATTTATATCTGCTAGATTTCTGTAATTTAATTTGTCTATTTCTGTGCTTGATTTTCAAAAAGGACCAAATCGCGTAAGTTGTAAAAGTTGCTTTCTAGTTGCCAAAGTGCCTAAGTGCTATGGTTTATTAAAGTTGAGGCCCTTGCATGTCAATAAGACCAGTATATGATTGTGGGAGACATGGTTTGGCAATATAGTAAATAGATAAATTTTTAAATGATGGTTAGGTAATTAGGTAATATATGTTATTAAATAAAACAAATGCACGAAAATTTGTTCATTCATGCATATCCTTACCGAAAATACAAAAGAAAAAGAGAGAAAAAGAACAAGCTAGGTTTTGGCACTTTGATCCTTGATTAAGGTATGGATTTTTTTCCGTTTTTGATAATTTCTATGTTTCTGTGATCGTTGCTTCGTGTTCTTCAAAGCCCATGTCTGAATTTCTGTTTCTGTTGAAGATTTCATGAAATGCCATTGTTGATTATATGAGCTTTGTGATGTTTTTATATGGATTATGAAATATATGTGTGAGATTATTAAGCTTTGTCTTTGAATTTTGATGAAATAGAGCTAATTGAGGTAAATTGTGCAAATGAGGTTTTGAAGGACTAAATTGTGAATTAAATATGTTATTTGGGCTTGTATGGAAGCCATGTATATTCGGCCAAGCTATAGTCTTGGTGAATTTTTCATATTGGTAATTTTGTGAAAAATGGACTAAATTGTCAAAGTGTGAAAATATAAAGGCTAAAATGTAAAGTGCCCTAAATATGTGTATATAGATTAAATTGAATAAAATGAATGATTGAATGGTTGAATTTGAATTGTATTAGATCAAGAACAAAGAAAATTAGACTTAGATCGAGGGAAGTCTAAATTAGTCGAGTCGTCGACTCGTTTACATCCGAAACCCATACGAGGTAAGTTAAAATACAATTACGTGTTAATTGACTAAATGTTATATATGTATATTTGTTATAATCTGTATTGGATGGCGTTTAGAGCCTGATGAATGAACTCTGACTAGATTCTGATAATACGTTAGTATATGAAAAGTATCTGTATGGTTCCAAAGGAACATTGACTCTGATCTGAAATATCGTGTAAGACTGTGTCTTGGACACAGGCTTCGATTTCAGATTTAGTGTAAGACCATGTCTGGGACATCGGCATCTTATCTGATTTCGTGTAAGACCCTGTCTGGGACAGAGGCATCGATATTGAATTACATGTAAGACCACGTCCGGAATGTTGGCATTGTACTTGTTTATGAGTATCTGTCTCGCTTCGGAACCGTCTGATGATAGCGTTTGAAATATGAGAATGAGTGTACGAAATGTATAACCTATACAGGTATGTTTATATCGTACTAAATTTTGGAATATGAAAAACTCTATCTCTATGAAATATGTATGGAATTGGAAATGAAGCATGTAATACATGCAAATAAAGGAGCACGGTTAAGTCTATGAATTATTCTATGAAATGGTTATGAATCTTTATGATTAAATTGTACTTATATGCTTTAGTAGTTAGACCAATTGTATTTGTCTTACTAAGCTGTTTGCAGCTTACTCTGTGTGATTTCTACCTGTTTTACAATTATCGTAGCTACTGAAGGCTCGGGGATAGTCGAGGATTGTCACCACACTATCAAACTCATTTTGGTACTTTTGAAGTGTACATATTTATAAGTATGGCATGTATAGGCTAGAATGTTTATGTATTTAAGCTTTAATTTGTATATATAGATATGTTATGCCATAAGAGTTGGCTAGCAAATGGTGTGTTTGTGTTAAGTTTTGGTATGGTTTTGAATGGGTTGTTGAATGATGATGATATAGTTGTAATGAAGCATGTTTTGAGCATGAAATTGGCTGAAAATTGTTGTATGAATGTTGCTTAATATTGCTAGTAGAAAAGACCCATATAGGGGTGGCAAGTTGGCTTAAACCAAGCCTGCATTGTGCCACACGGTCAGGGCACACGGCGTGCCTTATGGCCATGTAAGAAAAGCAGTAACCTCTGAAGTTTCACACAGCCATAGTACACGGGCATGTCATAAGGCCGTGGGCTTAAGTCAGTAGTTCACTAAGTATCACACGGCCATAGCACGTTGGCGTGTTTGTTGGTCGTGTTAAAAAGTCAGTTTAGGACCTCTTTTTGGCACGGCTGGATCACATGGGCATGGCTTATGCCTGTGTGAGGCACACGTCCTGGATGCACGGGCGTGTGGCTTTGGTAGTTTTGAAATATTTGGTTAAGTTTTAAAAATTCTGAATGAGTTCGGTTTAATCCCGATCTTTCCTAAATGTATGTTTTAGGTCTCGTAGAGTATATTAAAGGTTGAATTGTGAATGAATATCTATGTATTGATATTATATGTTATCAATGATACTGTATTGTTCGATAATGTTCAATGTTATGTGAAGGTATTTGAGTAAAATTATGATTATGATAAGTATCGGTTCAGAAAAGTATGAATAAAGGTTTATGATACATATGTGATAAATATTCATATTTGCTTAATGCTCATATGATGTAGTGTATATGGCTTACTTGATAAGATGAACGGAATAAATAGAAAGTAGTAGAGGTATGAATAAAATTCATAATATTATGATACGAATGAAAATGTCCTTGTCTTGATTTGGACGTTGAATGTTGATGAATGTTAATGATATATAATTTTTATGAGATAAAGGATTATAATGAAATGAACTTATCTATGTTAAATTGTTGGACTAAATTATATGATTGTAATGATATGTACACAATGATGCACGAAATGAAAGTTGTGATTGTGATGCAAATATCTATGTTTTTTTGGCCTTATATGATGTCATGAGCATGAATTAAATTAATTAAATGAATGGATAAGTAAAGCTATCTAGGAAACATAGAATGTATGCATAAGTATATTGTCTAAATGGGACAATAGGAAAATTGGTGTAAGCCAACATGAATGAATGACATGATTTTGATGATGTTGCTATGATGATGGGAGTTGTGTCATATGTGTATGTATAAGAAAGTCGAGTCAGAGGTCCTACAACCCCTCCCCCTTACCAAAGTGGTACTTATAATGGAATTTCATGAGATTTGTATTGAATAAGTTTTCGGTTGAGAACCCAAAGAGTTCAGTGATAGAATAATTATAAGTATGATCAGAGATTGAAAATGAGCTGATAAGTAAAGTCAGAGCCAGTAAAGTATCGGATTGACGTAAAGATTATTGGAGTTATGCACTGTCCTAGTTAGAAAAGGAATTCTCCTTGGTAAACCGAATTACTCAGGTGCAAGGTCGAGAAAAGTGTAAATCAAAATTTATTCAGAACTGGCCTTCTTTAGTGAATGGTTTAATATGAAATTTGTGACGACAGAACTAGTTGGGGAAATGATAATTGAAATGTGAACTATCTGAGTGTGACAGTTATGACTGGACAGATTTAGTAGTCTCTTTTGAGATGTTCTATGTGTTTACCCATTCTCAGAAATATTTCTATGGCTATTGATCTTCTGAAGAAATTCTTGTTATATGGGAATGTCTTTTAATCCTGGTGTTGGATGAAAGCATTGGTAGTCTGACTGGTTTATAATTTATATTGCTCTATTTCATCGGGTATTCTATTTCATTTCGTCTGATAAGAACTGATGTGAGAATACATATGATATTATGATTCTGTTTCTTCTACTTGATGCTTCATCTGATATATATGTATGGGAAGATATATTGATCTTGTTATATTTGATTTCAGTGGGATTAAATGATGTTTTCTTCCGGACTTTCTTTCTTTGAAGAATTATTGGGGTATTCTGTATTTTCTCTATGAGTTTGGTTTTCGATTCTCCGACATAGTATCGTATCTTGGGTTTCTTTATTCTGGATTTCTTTATTCTGGATTTCTCTATCTTGGATTTCTTTATTCGGTTTCCTTGTTATCTTTGTTCCATAGTTTTTCAATTATGACTCGTGTTCGAAGTGCGTTCTTCAGCTCGTGATAATCATGTCAAATATGACTATACTTCTAATTTGATCTTGGTAATGTGGTGATTTTAGTATTGGAGTTTTTTCTAATTTCTGTGTAAGGATTTGACATCAGTAAAGGCATAAGTGATAAAAGCGCGAGTTTCAGTTGGTATGGTGAATTATCTATTTGAAAGATTTCATGTGACAATTATTTCAGGATTATTTTTCCCAAGTCTGATAAAAGAATTTCATTTTGTACGAATAAAAGAGTAAATAGTCTGAACGAGAAGTGTATATTTATTAGAAAGAGTTTGATATTAGTTAAAGTCACTACGAATGATAAGGTTTTCGTCTTGTGAAAGCTGAAAAGTTTATTACATGTTGACAGAGTTCGGATAGATGAGAATATTGGTAACCGAAGCGTCTGAATTAGACTAGTCTACATTGAGTAAAGACTTCCTGACTTTCAATAATGTACTGTTGTATGAATTGTGATGTGTTTCAAGACAGTGAGGTAATGTGATAGTTTAGAGCATTCGATGTTACATAAAATTGGAGTTGTTAAAGGGGTTAAAGCCGAGCATTGGGATCTATCAAAATTATCCTTGTCAGTGTTGATATTGGGGTGGAAATGAGAAGGATTATTCTTGAGGCCATATCAGAATTATTTCCATGGCAGAAAGAGGAAAATGTGATGTATCCTATTGTTAAATGTTTGGTGAGATCTATAAATCATATTTGTATTAAATGAATTCCTACTCATCAGATTCATGGAATTTCAGGTCTCTTTGATTGTTGGATTTCTTGAAATTCTGGACTCTATTAATCAAGTTAAGATCCAGGTTTTATGTCATGATATCATGGGAAACTGAGAATGGTTGAAAATTTAAGAACAGTTGAGAGTTGAGACTGTAAGCTTTCAGATCATATGAGAAATTAAAGAGATGTATTGGAGGTACAGTCTAAGTGAAAGTTCTTTGGCACTGAATATGAGATTAAAAGTGAAGACCACTTTTCTGGTAAGATTTTCGGGGACGAAAATCCCTAAAGGGGGGAGAGTTGTAATATCCTAATTTTGGGCCTAGTCGGAATGGTGGTTTCGTGACCACAAAATCCGAGATAGAAATAATTATTTTATGATTATTTTAAGGTCTATGATATGATTGCATGATTGTGTGAAAATTTCGTGAAGAAATTTTATGCATAAAGTACTTAAATTGAAATTAAGGACTAAATCGAATAATTTGCAAAACTTGCATTCTAGAAGTTTCTAGTATGAAATTGTTTTGAAATATTAATTAGGAGGTCTTAAATAGAAATTTTACCAATTTTTAAGTCTATGGACAAAAATTGGACATGGATGGAATTTTTGGAAAGTTTAGTAGTAAGGGCATTTTGGTTATTTAGGGGTAAAATGAATTAAAATACAAAATTAAAAGCCAATTTTGCCCATCTTCAAACCCATGGACGAATATAGCAAGGAGAAACCATGGCTAGGGTTTTTCAAGCTTCCAAGCTCGATTGTAAGTCCATTCTAGCCCCGTTTTTCAAGTTCTTTATGTTTTTGGAGTCCCGGTAGCTCAATTAAGCTTCTGCTAGCAATAATTTAACCTAGGGTTTATATTTGGAAAAATACTCATAGGTGAAATTTGTGTATTTTTATGTTTTATGATAGAATATGAGGTTTTAAATTATGTTAGACAACTTGTGCTACTCGGTTTTAAGTGAAAACGAGCAAAAGGGCTTAATCGGTAAAAATACCTAATAGTCATAAGTACCTGTTAGAGTGAGAATTTGATGTTTCCATAGAAGGGAAAAATGATCAGCATGTCATAAAACATAAGAAAATAGGCTAAATTTTAATTTACAAGCTTTGGGGCAAAAGTGTAAATATGCAAAAGTTTAGGGGCAAAATTGTAATTTTTCTAAAATATGATTTTGGGTCAATTTGAATAATGTGAATCCTAATTAGACTATATTGTAAATGATAGAGCAAGGAAAACTAAAATTCAGGCTAAAATGGGGAAAATACCAAGTTGTGGACGAAATGGTAAAAGTAGCCATTTTCACATACGAGGTAAGTTCATATGTAAATGTTGGTAACATAGTTATTATTTTAAATGTTTTAATTTTATTTAAATGATATGATAATTATTATGAAATATCATACTTGTGACAATTGTTTGATGATATGTCAAATTATGTGATATACTTGGAAAATGTGAAATACTACCGAGTATCGGTATCGGCATTCCGTAGAAGATGGTTGAGACACATGATTGGGAAAAACGTCCCGTTGAACCATAGGAATGGATTAGGATACAAGTGACATGTCACTAGGATGGTTGAGCATCCGAACTCGTTGAGTTGAGTCCGAGTTCACTTATGGATGCAAATGTCCGAACTCGTTGAGTTGAGTCCGAGTACATGAGATGTAACTAGGCATCCGAACTCGTTGAGTTGAGTCTGAGTTCACTCATGGATGCGAACGCCTGAGCTTGTTGAGTTGATTCCGAGTTCGCTTATGGGCGGGTTACATAGTAGCTTGGCTACATATGTGGCACTTATGTGCAAACTTTCCATGTATCCGAATTATATTCCGATGTGTTCAACGGGTAAAGTTCTACTCAAATGGAGGAATACTCAAGATGAAAGGGATGTATTGGTAAGTGTTGTGAAATGGATACTTTGAAAAGGTATGTACTTAACCCTCGGGTTGAAAACTCGATATAACAACAATATAGTAAGATGATAAATGAAAATGTGATATGAATGTCTTGGTGATGATTATGCAAATGATGTTTTATGTTTGCTTATATGGTTATTGTAACACCCCGAACCCGGCCTGGAAGTTTGGCTCGAATCTGGCGTGTCACATTGAAGTGTTTTTCGAAAACCATGTTTCTATTAAAAACCCTTCTTAATAATTAAAAACTTATACCCTTTTTAAACCTTGTTAGAAAACCTCAGCTGAATAACGTTCTTAACAACTTTGTAAAAATCCTGGCAGTTGCGGAAGCTTGATTTAAAAACAATTGCGGTTACGTGATGTTTTGAACAACAGTAGTTTCTTTGGAAAACTGTGTTCTAATACTAGAAATTATAAGAACAATAAATAAAATTCCAAATTTGAAATCCAAAAAACTGTAACGGCTTTACTACAACCCACATAAAACATTTAAAAGTAATAATCAAAATTGTAACATAAACAGTGTGTGGCTTCCTCCGAGCCCCTCGCAGCCCCGATCCATCTTAGGCTGGAAATTACCTGAAAAGTTAATAAAGCGAGTGAGTTTACAGAAACTCAGTGTGAAATCCCATACTATAAAAGGAAAAATCAGTCATATAAAAGAATTAAAAGTGTGGCCCTAACCTTACTTACAGTTTCAATACCAATTGGGCCTTAGCCCATTATAACAGACAGTACCAAATGGGCTTTAACCCATTACAGAATAAGAAACATTATTAGAACTAGAATCAGAATCAGAATCAGAATCAGAATTAGGTGATAGAATTAGAATCAGAATTAGTATCAGGTAACAGAATCAAAATCAGAATCAGTATCAAGTAACAGAATCTAAAATCAGAATGTGAATGCAATCCAAACCCAATCCAGCCTATAACTAACTGCTACACTCCATCCATACCAGCCCTACACTCCATGTGGGGAATAGCTCAACCCACCCAGCCCTACACTCTACAGTTGCAGCATTGCTGCTCAGTTATCAGATATTGTGACAGAGTCACCAGATATAGATATTGTTGCAGAGCCACCAGAACAGATATTTGTGGCATAGCCACCAGAAACAGATAATGTAGCAAAGCCACTGAACAGAATACGTGGCACAAAGCCATCGATAATTGCATTATGTTAGGCACATAGCCATCAACTAGAGTAACATAACCGGCTCACAGCCCTAGGTAAATGTGATCGACACAGAGTCGTCAATAACCATATATTGGCACATAGCCTTAGGCAAATACGTTTGGCACACAGCCATAATCAGGTTGGCACAGAGCTATATGTAGGTTGACACGAAGCCATAATCAGAAGGCTTTAAGCCATCGGTAGCTGTATCATGTTTGGCACATAGCCATCAGCGACGGTAATATAGTCGGCACACAGCCTCGGGTAAATATGATCGGCACTCAGCCATTGATCGGTCCACAGTCGTCTTGGGCGACCCGTGCGACCTTATCAAATTAGTACGAATATACGGCTCTTAAGCCTTCGGTGGATCCACAGTCGTCAAGCAACCATGCGATCCTAACAGATCAGATCTTCCTCCGTACAAAATCCCAACCCATGCAACATGTCATGTATGCAGAATGTCATGCCCATATTTGAATCAAACAATCACAGTCAAGTCATTCATATACCAACATATATTCACAATCAAATTCGTCAACCACACAGTCCAAGTTAGTCACTTGGCCACAAGGGCAAAACAGTCATTTAACACCTTAGGGGCAAAATGGTAATTTTACCCTACAAGGTGTCTCGGTAATTCCACCCTACAGGGGTATTTTAGTAATTCTACCCTACAGGGGTATTTCGGAAATTCTACCCTACAGGGGTATTGCGATACTTCTACCCTACAGGGTTATTTCGGTAATTCTACCCTACAGGAGTATTTCAGTAATTCTACCCTACAGGGGTATTCCGGTAATTCTACCCTACAGGAGTATTGCAATAATTCTACCGTACAGGGGTATTGCGGTAATTCTACCCTACAGGGGTATTTCGATAATTCTACCCTACAGGGGTATTTCAGTATTTCTACCCTACAAGGGTATTTCGGTAATTTTGTAAATCGAGCGTAAAACGGTAATTCTGTAAATCAAGGGTACTTTGGTAATTTTACAAGTCGAGGGTATTTCAATAATTTTATAGGTCGAGGGTATTTCAATAATTTCACAAATCAGGGATATTTTGGTAATTTTACAAACAAGGGGTATTTTGATAACTTTACAAACCAGGGGTATTTTGGCAATTTTACAAACCAGGGGTATTTTGGTGATTTTATAAACAAAGGGTATTTTAGTAATTTTACAAACCAGGGGTATTTTGGTAATTTTGTAAACCAGGGGTATTTTGGTAATTTTATAAACCAAGGGTATTCTAGTAATTTTACAAACCAAGGATATTTTGTTAATTTGGTAAACTAAAGTATTCTAAACAGGGATAACAATACGAATGGGCCTAAAGCCCTTTCTCGGCCCAAATGGGCCGACACGCTCGTGTGGCCCTTTTAGCCCAAATCTAGCCACAGATATGAGATTCACCTAGCCTAGTCCAATATTTACTATACAATCAAAAAACTTATCCAATTGGGCCCGTAGGCCCATTGGGCCCATATGGCTCCTTTCGGCCCATCGCGGCCCGAAGTAGCCATCCTACAGCTAGAGTAGTGAGAAATACACACCTGATTGGAGACTGGAGTTAATCCACGCTCCGAGCACTCTTAGCCGACGCCCAACCCAAACGAGCACGCCATAAAGCGAAAGGGATCAGCCAAGAAAGGTACCTTACTCTCCTCATGGTTCTCTCTATTTAAAGCCAGCTTCGCATCCACTCTTATGTTAGCTTCTCGATGTGGGATCCCTCCATCATCAGAGTTTAAATTCAACACCAACTCTTGCCGCCCCCTGTTAGCAAAATAAATGCTCTTTGCTTGCCATGGGATTCGAACCCATGCCTCCCCTTAAATGCTCCACACGCTACTTGCCACTAAGCCACAAGGCTTTTTGTGTCACAATTTCTCCAACAATATTCTTAAGGCCTACCTACTACACCCAGGGTTGATTCACCTTAAACCAAAATTTTTGCTAGAGTCCAGGTTTGAACCCAGGACTTCTCCAACACTTCTCAGCACACTTAACCACTAAAACAAGCCTTCATTAACGAAATTTTCACGCATAATAGAATATTATAAACTGCCTTCAACCGCTCCCATGCTCAAGGCCCAAAACTTCTAGGCCCAAATTCAGGGTGTTACAGTTATGTTACTTCATATTTGCATGTGAACTTACTAAGCATTTATGCTTACTCCCTCCTTTTCATTCCTTGTAGTTTTGACAAGCTAGCTCGGAAATCGGGAACGGTCAGAGGCACGCTCACACTATCCGTATACCATCTTGGCATAATGGCTTGTATATTTTGAGTATGGCATGTATAACATTATAATCATTTTGTATATATGGTCTTATGATATGGTTATTGAGTGGTATAAAAATGCTTGGTAATGATTAGCTATTGGAATAGTTAATTATGATCATATTTGGTGTTATATATGTCAAATTGCTAGCTAATCCATGGAAACCATGAAATAGGTAAAATTTACCATAAAATAGATTCAGACAGAAGTAGTGACGTGAATTTGAAAAATAACTAAAAATAGTAGAAATAAAATTAAATAATGAATAAGTTATGGAGTCGAAGCTTGATGAGTCTATTTTCATATGGAAGAAGCAAAACAGGTATATGAGCTATATTTTATAAGATTTTTAAATTTTTGTGAAACAGGGCCAGAGCGATTTCTGGATCCCTTGTTCTGATTTTGGAAATTCACCATAAATTGTAAAACTATAATTAGAAGTCATGCTTTATATGTAAAGATTTCTTATTGAGTCTAGTTTTAAGAGAAACAAATTTCATAGTCATTGAAATTTTGTACAGAGAGATATCTGATTCGTATTACACAGAGGTCAGAGCAGTCGAACCCTGAAACAGGGGAGACTTTAACTAATAAACTGTACTAATTGGATCAACCAAAAATTCTAGAAAAAAATTAGTAGATAGATATATGAGTCTAGTTTCAGTGAAAATTTATGGATCTTAATTTTAAGTTTTTGAACTCGAGATACGAATTTTTAAAGCGACTGTGATGCAGTTAGCCAGCTTGTCTGGAAATTTTAAAATGAATTGTTTGAGTTGTTTAAGTAATAAATTAAGTCTGTTAACACCTCATGTTCAACTCCGGCGACGGTCTCGGGTACGGGGCGTTACAGTGTTGATTTCCCACGTGGGTCCATTTTCTCCGTTTTCAGCCTGTTTCTCGCTCTTTTTACTCTCCTATGCTCACCTAAGTATAAAACATGAAATTAAAGGATTAGGAGCATCGAATTCACCAAATCTAAGGAGAACTCATCCATAAATGTGCTAAGCATGGGATAAAAATATGTATAATTTACGGTTTATCATTTGCCTATTCATTCAGAGAGAAATGAAGTGTACTGTGATTTGATACAAATGTTATTGGATTGTGATTTATCGATGATGGAAATCTGTATGATTATTTTGGAAGAGTGTCGGTCCCTATTATTTCAGATAGAAATCTGAAGTTTACATCATCGTTATGGTAAAAGCTATGAGAAACTTTGAGTACGTAGTTGCATTTTGGGCACTATGGTTCATCTTTAGCCGATGGTGAGATTGAAAAGTAAATCGGATCTTTAATGATATGCTCCGACATTATGTGTTAAAGTTCAAAGATTATTGAAAAGAGATATTCAAGATTATTTCGGTTATGATTCTGAGAAGCTGTGTGAAATTAATTCATGATAGTTAAAAGCAACTTTTTCTGGTAAGATTTTCGAGGACAAAAATCCCTAAAGGGGGGAGAGTTGTAACATCCCGATTTTGGGCCTAGTCGGAATAGTGGTTTCGGGACCACAAATTTGATGTCGAGAAATTTATTTTTATTATATTATTATGGTCTACGATTTCACAGAATAATTTCGTGAAATTTTTGTTTCAAAATTCTGACGTTTGGGCACTCAATTTAGTCAAAAGGACTAAATTGTAAAAAGTGCAAAAGTTGAGTTCTACATGCTAGAGGTGTCCAATTGTTATGAAATTTTAAATAGGAGGTCCTTAAATGGTAATTAGACCATTGGTTAATGGCTAGACAAAAATGGGTATGAGATAGGTGAAATAAAATATTTTTAAGTTAAGGGCATTTTGGTAAATTAGTAATTAAATGAATTAAAAGCCAATATAGCCAAAATTGGTCTTCATCTTCATGATAGGGGGCCGAATGTACCAGGAGAAACACCATGGTTAGGGTTTTTAATCTTCCAAGCTCCATAGTAAGTGATCCTAAACCCCGTTTTTAATGTTCTAAGCATTTTTGAAGTTTCGGTAACTCGATTTACCTATTTCTACCATTATTTTAAGCTAGGGTTCATGTCTAAAAATTTACCCATGAATGATATTCATGTATTTGGATGTCTAATGGTAGAAAATGAGTGTTGGGTGGTAGATAAACGACTTTTACTAAGCGATTTTCGGTGAAAACGTCCGAAAGGACCGTTCTGCATAAGTTGTAAATTTGGCATAAAAGGGTGTTATGATGAAAATTGAAGGTTTTTATAGTTATGAAATTTGTTCGGCTAGGTTATAGAGTAAGGAAATTGAATAAAAATTATTTTACGAGCCTAGGGGCAAAAGTGTAATTTTGACAAAGTTTAGGGGAAAAATTGTAAATTTTCCAAAATATGATTTTGGGTCATTTTGAATAATATGGGTCCTAAATTTGAAATAATAGATCAAGAAAAATCAAGATTTGGGCTAAAATCGAGAAAATACCAAGTAGTGGACTTAAATGGTGAAAATGGTCATTTTCGTATACGAGGTAAGTTCGTATGATAATAATAATGTAAAGTTATGTTTGAATTACACTCCTTACTAATATTGCATATATTGTATGATTTAATATATTGGAAAAGTTGATGGAATGTTGTTTAATATGTGGTAAATGAAATATGTGAAATTAAATGCTTTATTGTTACCATGTGATGTGTTTGATGATACATGCCTTAAATGTCAATTATTTCCATGATAGTATGCATATGTTATGAACATGGTGAGATGCCATGATAAGCATGTATGACAGAGATGCAAAGTACGAGTAAAGAAAATCCCGTTTGAACATAGAAATAGGTAAGGATACAAGTGACATGTCACTAGGATAGCTATGTATGTATGAGCTCATTTGATGACATAATGCATGCTAGGTCCGGGAGCTTGTGTAGCCCGTTGAGAGGCATGTAATTATGTGGTACATGATATGCCCGGGAGCTTTTGTAGCCCTGTTGAGAGGCATGGTTATGTGATGCATGCTAGGTCCGGGTGCTCTTATGTAGCCTTGTTGAGAGGTGTGCTATATTATGATTATGGCACTTTGGTGTGTTTGTATCCGAGTATCCTGTTCATTTTTCTAAATGTTCAACAGGTAATATATATGAAGTTCGAGCGTAATCTAAGTAAAGTATGTATGTGTACAAGGAAGCGAAGATATGTATTTGACCTTATGTGCTCTTATGACTATGATGATCTATGAAGAATATAGTATTTGGTGAATACTATGAAAATGACATGATTTGGAATAAGTCTTTGATACTTGATGACATTAAGATTATGGATCCATGCTTATGATGCATAATTATGTGTCCTTACCATGATGGATGAAATGATGTTGTATTAATTTGGTGAACAATAATTGTGAAGGAGTAAATTAGCCTTGACAGTTTTGGGTTACTGCAGTGGTGTAACTTTGAAAATACACTAAAAATAGTGGAAAATGAGTTAGTGGCTGAATAAAATATGGAAATAAAGCTTAATGAGTTTCTTATAAAAGAAATGGTGTAAGCAAAAGAACTTCCTATGATGAGATATTTGAAGTTTTGTGAGACAGAGTCAGAATGACTTCGAGATCCCCTATTCTGATTTGAGAAAATCATTAAAAATTTTTAAAAAATAATTATAAGCTGTAATTTATATTATTATAATCCTTCATGAGTCTATTTTCAAGAGAAATATACGAAAATATCATCTGAGTCCCGAACTATGAGATAATTAAATTTTAGTAAAGAAAGGTCGAAGCTGTCAAACAGCAGACTAGGGGTAACTTTGAGGAATAAACTGTACTAATTCCCTAAACCAAAAAATTCTGGAAATTTTATAGGAGAAAGGTATACGAGTCTAGTTTCAAGGAAAATTTACGAAACTTAATTTGGAGTTTCGTAGCTCTAGATATGAATAATGTAGTGACTGTTGCTCAAGAAGACAGCTTGTCATGAACATGAGAATATGTTATAAACATTGATAAATCATGTTATTGGGTTGCTTATTGTTTTCATATGAACTTACTATGCTTTAAGCTTACACCCCTTCCTTTCCATCTCTTATAGGTTTATTTAGCTATGCTCGAGTTGGAGATCGCTAGAGAAGCTATCACACTACCGAGCTATCACGCTGGGTAAGAACGATCGTAAATCCTTTTTAAGTTTATGCCATGTATAGGGATTGGATCCTTTGTTATGTAAGTCATTGCTAATGTGGTCAAATGTGTTGGCCTATAATGATTAGATGTGGCTCATGATGATTGTTATGTTGTTGCATGATTGTGGGTGATTAAGTGTTCAAATGTGCCATGTTAATGGCCAAGGAAAGTACATAAGTGTATGAAATTAAGGGTGGAAAATGGCTTGGAATATAGCCTTGTATTTGTCCACACGGGTAGTCACACGGGCATGTGTCTAAACCATGTGTGACACATTGTCGGCCTCCACAGGCGTGTGTGTTGGTCGTGTGACTTCTTTGTATAATGACGTCATAAACAGAATACAAGGTAAAATCCACACGGGGTCTAGGCACGGGCGTGTCCATGTCACACGGGTGTGTGTATGGTCCACACGGGTGTGCGACCACTCCAGCTTGCAAAATTTTATAAGTTTTCTAAAAATTGTTAAAAGTTCCGGTTTAATTCTGAACCACGGGCAATGTATGTTTTGGGCCTCGTAGGCCTGTATAAGGGATAATATGCTTGTGTTTGAACATTTTGAGTTATATCAAAATTTTATGGCCCAATTTTGTATGAAAGTTGAAATTTAAGTCCGGTAATACCTCGTATCCTGTTCCGTCATCGGACGTGGGTAAGGGGTGTTACACTAGTACTCAGCTTTTATAGGATTATCATCAAATTTGCCTCTAAATTCTTCATCTCTACATTTACGAACTTTTTCCACAAACAGTCAAGTAAATGTCACGGGTACAAAATTTTAAGGACACAGGGGTGTCAGAGGAGGCACATTAGGGGGTGGAGGCTATAGAGTTATAGGATCTGTTTGCTTAAATTCATTGAACCACCAGTTCTTCATGCCAAAAAACACATTTCTCATCTCCTCACCATAGGACTGTAGAACCGAAGCACTTTTACTTGCTTCGAGATTTTAATCTTAGACATTACTTTCAGCTTCATTAACTACAGCCTGATTCGACTCATTCGACATCTTGAATCTATAAGAAAATACAATATTAATCAGACCAAAAGCATCACACTATCACAACGTATTTATGGCATGTATATATGAGACTCGATACACGCTACATTAGTTCAAGAATTGATTAAACTATAGCTCTGATACCACTAAATGTAGCATCCAAATCCCGTCTCCATTACCAGATTAAGAATTAAAGCCTTACAAATCCAAATAAAATAATTTATCTTAATTCAAAACAAGTATTCAATTTATTTATAAACATATATTATTTCATAGAATAAATATGCACATAGGCCTTAATTCTAGTTTACGGGGCCCTAAAATTAGTTTGAAAGGAATCGGGGATCAAAATGAATCAAAACATAAATTTTTGGAAAAACTTGAAAATTTGGAAACAGGGGTCATACAGTCGTCTGACACAACCCAGATCGAGTGGGTATTCGAAGTAGGGACACAAGGCTGTGTCCCAGCCCCTGTCTCAAACCGTGTAACTCACTGACTTGGCTCACACGGCCGTGCCGCAAGTCTTGTGTTTGACTTGAAACACACGGACATGTCTTAACCCGTATGAAACCTACACCAAAATTAACAGATTACACGTGGTTGTGTGAGATGACCATGTGTGGCACAAGGCCGTGTAACAGCCCGTGTCCTAGGCTGTGTACTGTCAAATTAACTTCTTAAACAAGCTAAAATCAAGCCAAAACTTTCCCAATAGTGTACACCTAAATCACAAACTATCTTATTACCAAAACAATCAAAACATACATTTAAAAATATAAAAGTTAATAACCTAAACTTCTAACCAATGTACCATTCATAGGTACCTCAATTATAACCAAACATTACACCAAAACTTTATCTAGTAACACACCTCAATTCAAATTTCATAATCAACGACATTATTACCTTCTGACATACTATTAAAGTTTACCATTCAACATCACATATCATAATCACAAATACAAAATAACTTTTCATATCTTATAAACTTCTAATATTAAATTTTGTACAACAAAACCTATATACAAGCCACAACCTAAAAAGAGATGAAAATAGTACCAAAAGTAGATGGATAGTGTGAGCTTTTATGTCGATCTTTCCAGTCGTCCACAATTGTCAACTACAAAATAACATGAGATAAACCAATAAGCTTAATAGCTTTATAAGATTATAGTGTATAATTTACTTGACTTGCTTTAAGTAACTTAATCACTAAAGAATTATAACATGACAATTAAATTTCTCAATTTCATTGTCTATAAGTTTTCAAGAATTTCATCATCACTAGAATATATCATTTCCATGTAATACTTTGTATATTTTAATCAAGTTCATCAATACTCGGTTCACATAGTCAGACATTATTTCTTATTTCAGAGCATCTTAGATACAAAATAGGGACACCAAAGTGCAACAAAAGCACAAGTGTACGCTTAGGGGCACGTAATGCTTACAGAGTGTAATATCCTAAATTAGGGCTTAATCGGAATAGTGGTTTCGTGACCACAAATCTGAGATAGAAATAATTATTTTATAATTATTTTGATGATTATGATATGATTGCATGATTGTGTGAAAATTTCGTGATGAAATTCTATGCCTAAAGTGTTTAAATTGAAAGTAGGGACTAAATCGAATAAGTTGCAAATTTTGCATTCTAGAAGTTTTTAGTATGAAATTACATTGAAATATTAATTAGGAGGTCTTAAATAGAAATTTTACCAATTTTAAGTTCATGGACAAAATTAGGACATGGAAGGAATTTTGAAAGTTTAGTAAGGAGGGGCATTTTGGTCATTTGGATATTAAATGAAATAAAATGGTAAAAATAACACAAAATTTGGTCATCATCCTCCTTAGTTGCTGCCGAATTCTCCCTCTCTCCATAGCTAGGGTTTCTTCAACTTTCAAGCTCCATAGTAAGTGATTCCAAGCCCCGTTTTTAATGTTCTTTACGTTTTTGGAATCCCGAAAGCTCGATTAAGCTTATGCTAGCAATAATTCAACCTAGGGTTTATATTTGGAAAAATACCCATAGGTGAAATTTGTGTATTTTGATGTTTTATGATAGAATATGGGGTTTTAAATTATGTTAGACAACTTGTGCTACTCGGTTTTGAGTGAAAATGAGTAAAATGGCTCAATCGGCAAAAATACCTAATAGTCACAAGTATATGTTAGAGTGAGAATTTGATGTTGCCATAGAAGGGAAAAGTGATCAGCATGTTATAAAACATAAGAATAAGGAATAAAGTTTAATTCCTGAGCCCAGGGGCAAAAGTGTAATTATGCAAAAGTTTAGGGGCAAAAGTGTAATTTTCCAAAGTTCATATTAAATGCTGTTTTGATGAATGTATGTATTAAATAAGATTAATTTGGTATTATAGATCAAGAGAAATGAGATTCAAGTCGCGATCGAGGAAAAAAAAAGATTGTGGACTAAATTGCAAAATCTTTATATTTTGGTACCAAGGTAAGTTCATGTGTAAATAATGTAGCATAATTGTTATTTTTAAGTTATTGATGTTAATTATATGATATGCTAATTTTTAATCGTGAAATATTATGCTTTGTGGTTAATGTTGAGTAATATGCAAATTATGTTTACTACTTGATTAATATGAATTGCTACCGAGTATCGGTTCCGATATTCCATGGAAGACGGAAAATGTGAGATCGAGGGAAAAAGCCCGTTTGAACCTTCGGAATAGATTAGGATAAAAGTGACATGTCACTAGGATGGTTGAGCATCCGAACTCGTTGAGTTGAGTCCGAGTTCGTGAGGTGTAACTAGGCATCCGAACTCGTTGAGTTGAGTCCGAGTTCATTTATGGATGCGAACGCCCGAGCTCGTTGAGTTGAGTCCGAGTTCACTTAGGGGCGGGTTACATGATTTCTTGATTACATATGTGGCACTTATGTGCAAATTATCCATGTATCCGAATTATATTCTGATGTGTTCAACGGGTGAAATTTCTAGTTTAATGGAAGAGCACTTAAGATATAAGTGACGTTTTGGGTAAGTGTTGTGAAATGGACATTTTGGACAGGTATGTTCTTAACCCTCGGGTTGGAAATAGATACAACAACGATAAGATCGTAAGATGATGAATGATATTTAGAAGTGTGATAAATGTTTTAGTGATACCATGTTAAGGTTGTTTGGTATGATTGTATTGTTATGTTACTTGTTATTTGCATATGAACTTACTAAGCATTTATGCTTACTCCTTCCTTTTCATTCACTGTAGTTTTGAACAAGCCGGCTTAGGAATCGGGACAGGTCGAAAGTTCGATCACACTATCCAAAGGACTTTTATCTTGGTAAATGGCTTGTACAACTACTTAAGTATGGCATGTATAGCAATATACCTATTTTGTGTAAATAATTTTATGATATGGCCATGTTTGGTTGAGAAAATGTTTGATATTGATAAGTCATGGTGATGGCTAATTTAGATCATGTTTGATATCATGGAAGTTTAATAGGTTATCTAGTTCATAAAAATTCATGGAAAGATGAAACTTGCCTTAAAACAGAATATTGCTGCAGCAATGACATGAATTTGAAAAATCACTAAAAAAAGTATAAGTGGAAATAAATGATGAGTAAGTTATGAAATTGAAGCTTAATGAGTCTATTTTCATTTGGATTGAACAAAACAGGCATATAAGTTATATTTTATGGGAAACTTAAACTTTTGTGAAATAGGGCTAGAGTGATTTCTGGATCCCCTGTTCTAAATTTAAAAATTCATAATAAATTTTAAAAAAATAATTATAAGTTTTTATTTATATTTAAAGATTCCTTATTGAGTCTAGTTTTAATAGAAACAAACCTCATAGTCATTGAAATTGTGTATAGAGAGATATCTGATTCGTAATACACAGAGGTTAGAACAGTCGAACCCTGAAACAGGGGAGACTTTAATTAATAAAATGTACTAATTGGCCCAACCAAAAATTCTAGAAAAAAATTAGTAAATATATATATGAGTCTAGATTCAGGTAAAATTTACGGATCTTGATTTTGAGTTTCGTAAATCAAGATATGATTTTTCTTGTAACTTTGATGTGGGTAGCTAGAAAGCTGTGAATGTAGAAACAAATGGTTTGAAGTTCTTAATTTGATAAATTATGTTCGGTAACCCCTCAAGCTCGACTCCGGCAATGGTCTTGGGCGTGGGCGTTACATAGAGGCACAAATGTGCAAACAGGGGTACAAAAGTACAAATAGGGGTACCAAAATACAAATAGGGTACCAAAGTACAAACAGGGGTACCGAAGTACAAATACGGTACAGAAGTACAAACAGGGGTACCAAAGTACATACAGGAGTACCGAAGTAAATTCCCATATATATAAATGAATTAATTAGAGAACAACAATATAAAACAAAAGCAAATTTCATTTACATATGGAAATACTATAAACTTACCTACAATACTTCTGATTTAAACATAAGGATCTATTTCGAAATTTTCCCTTTTACCTCTGTTTAAGTCTTTTTAGCCTAGTTCTTGATCTATATAATAAATAATTAAAATCAATTAATTTTTTATATATTTCTCATTCAAAGTAACGCATATGACTTTTATATTTTTAGTAATTACACATTTTCCTTAAACTTTTACATTCATCATAATTTAGTCCCTGTACTCAAAATTTTCAAATTTAACAAAACCTTACCATTTCCCTGAGTTAACCAAAATTCATACTAAGCTAGGGTAGCCCACAACTATTCTCTAATTGCAAAATTTTCCTAAAATTTTAAGTATTTAAGTAATTTACTCCATTTACTAAAACTATAAAAAATCAATCAATAAACTAGTCAAAATCAACATCTAACACTTCAATACCATTATTTAACATTCAAATTAACAAGAATTCATCAATGGCAATATCTAAATTCTTTAATAGCTTTAAAAACAAAGGTACGGTTAGTTGGACCTAGTTGTAACGATCTCAAAAACATACAAATTTCAAGAAACAAGCTAAAAATTCATACCATGCATGCACCTTATGTTTGGCCGAAGCACAGGCACCAAAAATGGTGTTCCTCCTTGAGATTTTCAGTTCAAAATGTATTGTGGAAGATGACCATGTTGTTTTTCTTATTATTTTACTTTAAATTATTATTTACCATTTTACCCTTTTTAATTAACATATATTTCAACTATAACAATATACCAAACCATCCATACAACATAATAATGGCATATTTACTTCATAAGTCCCCTCCACTTCATTAATTACTAAGGTTAGCACCTTTCAAAGATTAATCCTTTTTATTCAGTTAACTAATTAAACCTTAAAATTACTTCACCAAAATTTAATACAACTCTAATATAACTCCATATAAAATAATTAAATAATAACCATGATCTCACATATCAGAAATTGTGGTCCCAAAACAATTATTTTTGTCGCTGCTGAAAAATGGGATATTACACAAACTTGTCCTCTTTTCTCAGATTGGTACTTATGGTTTTATTTGTCTTAGATTGGTACCCAATACTTTTTTTGTTAACAGTGTTAAATTCAGGACATGTGGTTCTCTAAAATTAAGACACATGGCAATTATATCATTTGAAAAAGTTCAAAAAATATATAATAATATAAAAATATAAAACTAAAAAAATTGTTCAAAAAAATAAAAATCTAAATCCAAATCCAAATGAGCCCTGCTCATTATGTTCATTTGGATCATCTTCCTCTCACATTTTCTCATATCTACACTTGAACTCCCATTCAAAAGCTCGACCTAGGTGGATTTGGGTTGGTCTATAAAGGGTTGTTGTAGGAGAATATGAAAATTACAGTGAAATATTTTCCAAAAACATTAAGGGCAAAGATGATTCCTTAGTCAAACTTACCATCATCAATCAGTTACATCTTTTCCCCTTATTAGGTAAATTTTATATTTCTTAAAGTAATCAAAATATGGGAAGAAGATGAATCTTCTGATGCCTCTATCGTCGAAGAAGATGCATCAATCTAACCATGACGATAAAAGCGAAGAGTTAGGTTTTTTTTTTTGCAGAAAAGAGGAAAATGGAAAAAAAATTGTCTATTTTTCAATTTAATTAAATTAGAATTTTGTAAAATATTTATTTATCTAATTTCTTCCCCATTAAAAAAATACAATCTCAATAGTCTTTTGATAATAAAATTGGTGGGTGGGAGCTGTTCGCAATGATTTTCAAAAAAAATAACTGAAGGGAAAGAAGAGGAGAAGCGGAAGGGAATCTCGTCATCGCCACTATCGTCATATTAGTAGAACAGGAAATAAGAGGAGAAGGGAATCGCCACACAACTCTGGTGTTGTCGTTGGTCGAAAAGCTCATTGGAGGAGGCCAGATGGTAGCCTAGCAGTGGTGTAGAAGCAGGGGGTCTAGGGCAGGAAAAAGAATAAGAAGAAAAGAAAAAGGAAAGGAAAAGAGAGGAAATGAAAAAGAAAATAAAAATGAGGTACAAATAACCATCCTTGTAGCACTGCACGATTGACCAGCACTGCCACTTTAGTAAAAAATTAACTTCATTAGGTTGAGGTACAAATATAATGGATGAAAAAAAGTTTAGGTACCAATCTGGGACAAAAAACCATAAATACCAATCTGATAGAAGAGGACAAGTTCAGTTACCAATTTCATATTTAACTCATTACAATTTAATAGTAATTGACTTTTCATGAAGGAAGATGTAATG
Organism: Gossypium hirsutum; assembly: GCF_007990345.1. Lineage (NCBI taxonomy): Eukaryota > Viridiplantae > Streptophyta > Magnoliopsida > Malvales > Malvaceae > Gossypium > Gossypium hirsutum. Next base: position 68,754,828 of record NC_053430.1, read on the forward strand.
GTTACCATGAGATAAAATAGGATCATATTGGGATAACATACATTATCCCAAAGAGATCAAGGATATCCTATGAGGGTAACACACTTATGATAGGGTCATTGGACGAGCACTGGGTAGTTGCTTTCGTAAGGGTATGTCATTAGGGAGAGCTCAGTCACAATAATATAGTGGAATGACTTTTTGACTAAATGAGTTTATAATTAATAAACAAACAACCAAAACTTAATTATAAACCATTTAAGCCCTAATTACATATGTTCAATCGGTCTATCTGCTAGCTCGTTGAAACTAAAAATGAATTGTGTGTTTGAATCAAAATGAACAGAATAAATAGAAATAGAGAAATAGAAAACATTCAGAACTGGTTATGGTTTTCTCTTAAATGGAGAAATGTAATCATTTGGAAATGAAAGTAGTTTTCTCAAAATAGAAATGGAAATGGAAAGCACAAATGATTCATTTGCAAATGTAGATGAATTAGCTAAATATGATTGGGAGAATGAGTTTATCTTTGTGAGCTATTTTAAAGCCCGAAAATTAAAATAAATCATTCGATCATAGTAAACAAGTTGAATTGTGAAATATTAAACATATTTTTTCAAAAATTTTACTAGGGGTAAAATCATCATAATTTTACCGAAGGTAAAATTGGGATAAGAAAATTATTTAATTGGAAAATTAATGTTTATTTTGGAAAAGAGAAAAAATATGTATATGGTTGAATTAAATTATAAAGTGTTGGGTTAAAAGTCAAGAAAGCACATATAATTGAGCCCTATACAATGTATGGCCCAACTTTGAGCTATTTAAAAAAACAATACAACTTTGAGAGATTGTAAATCTATTGAAAAATAGAGAGAATTTATTCTCAACTATTAAATATATTTTCTAGAATAATAAATTTACATGTTTCTATTAAAGAAGAGAGAATTTTCGTTTCACCCCAAAAGGAAAGAAAATTTTTTCCAGTTCTGTGTTTTGATTCAATTGGTTCGAGCCCACACTTGAAATAGTCTGTGGTAAGAGAATAGCAGAGAAGATCATTTGGTTGAAAGCCAAAAAAACATTAAAAACTTGCTTATACAAAAACATAAGTACGATTTTAGTTTAAGGTTTATTGCTATAAATATAACAAACCAGGTTGATTTTCAAAATTATAATTTTCCATTGTGCAAGAAAACCATTTGGAAACCAGATTTTTTCCAACAATTGATATCAAGAGCTAGGTTGTGCTATGTTTATTGTAAACCAAGACAAAAATTCTCTCTCTTCTTTATGTGTGATTATATTTGATAAGATATGGCATTCTTGCAATTGTATGCATGTTTAGGGGAATATATGCGAATGAATGTATGTTATGATTTTTTTATTATGGATGATAAAGTAATTTTGTCATAGTTGTGATTCCTAGAAATTTAATTGTAATTTATTAATTTACTAGTCATATATATTTTAGATCGTGGACTATCATTTCCATGCAGAGTTTTATTTTATTATTTATTTAGAATAAATTATGTGAGCCTAAAACAGACATAGAAATTTTGTAACCTATTTATATTGAAAAGATCTAAAAAAACTGAGACAACACAAACACAGCCCACCTAAGCCAATAGTGGTTCGACGAAAATGGCCAACGAGGGTCCGAAAACGATGGTTGTCAGTGGCTCGATGGTGGAAGTAACATGGAAATGGAGACGAAAAGATGGTGATGACATAAACATGAACCAGAACTATAACAAAAGTCCATGGTGGCAAAATTGAAGACCCAAAGTATGGTTTGGGGTGAATTTTGTAATTTTTCAAATTTTATTTTCTATGATGGAATCATATGACTACGAATGTATGTTTATGTAGATAAGCATGATGATAATTATATGACTACAAATGTATGTTTATGTAGATATGAGATAAGCATGCCATATAGATTAGGGAAGAATGTCACATGTACTTGTCATGCATATCTTGATCATTCATGATTGAAATTGAAAATTAAAAACCTTACATGTTTTTAAAATATTAAGTGGGAAAATTCCTTAAACAAGACCTACAACCTCCATCAATGGTCTCTTATGGTGGCATGAAATGGACCTGCCTCAAGGTAGACGTTGTCATGTGGATCTCATTGAGTAGACTTCATGAAAGTAAGCATAATTTTCTTATAATTGTATGATAGTTGGATCGACCTTTTTGGAAAGTATTATCATATGATATATCAAGAAATTCTATCTTCAAGGAGCACAACTAGTCATAGCATGCTACTTAGTGAGATTGTCCCAAGGTGGCTCATTTGTGGTGCATGATGCGATAGGTGTTGAGTTGATGGTTATACACTCAAGAACATCTAGTTAAGTAACTCCCCATAGAGCTATGCTTAAGTTAGAATGATGGCCAAATGTTACACTATTATTAGTATGTCTGAATGCCTAAGAAATTAGGTTCATATACTAATTGGATGAAAATTCATGTTCTTACTAGTTGATCATAATCACCCCAAGGTGGCTTGATTCAATAGGCGTAGGAATTATTGTTGCAATGACTTACAAATGTTTTCAAGGTTTAATATAGGACACATGCATCAACTTAATGCATGTCATAATGTTGCAAAACTTTTTCAAACATTTTCTTAATACAAATATATTAATATATGAATGTTTTATTTTCAATTCCAAAGTGGCACCAACTCCCTTATTGAACATACTCACTGAAAACGAATTGAAAAAAAATTATAAGGGATGGAAAAGGAACCTAATAATTATCCTGAGTTGAGAAACTTAAAACAACGTTTTATAATAAGTTCCCTTCGACCACTCAAGTTGAGACTATAAAATACTGGGAGAAGTCTGATGAGATAGCTCATTGCTATATGCTGGCAATCATGATTAGCACCCTATATACGCAACTAGAGAGCTGTAAGACTACCAAAGCAATTCTGGATAAGCTAGAAGACATGTTTAGAGGCCAAACTGCCATCAGTTTTCTATAACTAGCTGGATGAATGCCTAGCAAAAGCTTGACACTCTAGTCAAAGACCATATGATTACTCTTATGGGATAATTTTCTTAGGCCACAATAAGGCCAATTCAAACCAAAAAACTCATATTGAGATGGTGTTGAAGATCCTGTCCAAGGACTTTATTGGCTTATACAACTCATGAAGGAGTTACAATCCTATAAGTTGATTTTAGTTGGTGGTTAGCTTGTCCAAAAAGCAGAAGCAAACATAGTTGTCACTTCTTCCTCAAAAGGGAATGGAAAACGCACTAAAAAAGACAATGCTAAGGTTTCTAGGCCACCACAAGTGGAAAGGAAGAGAACTAGAAAGCCTAAAGACTTATTTAAGCCTAAATGCTTCTTCTATAGTAAGAAATGACACTTCAAAGAAAATTGTAGAGAGTGAAAGGAATACCTAGCCACCAAATGCAAATGTTTGGAACTCTTTATGATAGAAGCTTTTTTAATAGATGTTTCAATAGACCACTAGGTCATTGATTCAAAAGCCACTAATCATGTTTGTGTTTCTCAATAACGGTTTGAGGAGATGAAAGATCCTAGGGATAAGAATCTATTGTTGCTGACCAAAAATAGGACAACTATGGTAACTGAAGTAGTGGGAGGTGTACATCTTTACTTTGATAATTTTATGAAGATTATTTTGAAAGGCATTTTCTATGTAACAAGTTTCAAGCAAAACTTAATTTTAGTTGCATGTTTATAAAAAGGCGACTTGACCATGAATTTTAATAATGGAATTGTAATATTTAGAAATCACAATCTTATCTGTAATGGATGGATGTCAAATAATCTCTATTTTATCAAATCAAATATGTACACATTGCTTGAGACTGAAATATCAAACAAGAAACTTAAAACTTTTCACTCTAATGAGGCGTACTTTTGGCATTTGAGACTTAGTCATATTAGCTAAGAAAGAATCACTAGGCTTGGGAAAGATGACATCTTAAGTTCTCTTAATGAAATCAATCTTCCACGATGTGAATTTTCTTGGAAGGTAAGATGAGAAAATGACCTTTTAATGCAAAAGGAACGAGTGTTGTGAAACCCCTAGAACTTGTGCACACTAACGTATGTGGCCCTATGAGGTTATGTGCAACAGGTGGTTACGAATATTACGTAGCCTTTATTTATGATTATTCCAAATATAGGTATGTGTACCTTATTCACAGCAAGAGTGAAACCTTTGATTAATTTAAAGAGTTTCATGTAAAAGTGGATAAACAATTAGATTTACCTATAAAGGCACTTCAGTCTGATCGAGGTGGGGAATATTTATCAAATGAACTCTTAGGGTACCCCATAGAGAATAGGATTCTATCCCAATTGACCTTGCATGGCACTTCACAACAGAATGGCATGGTAGAGAGAATGAATCAAACATTGTTAGACATGGTACATTTGATGTTCAGTTATTCGAAGTTGCCAATCTCCTTTTGGGGATATGCAGTACAAATGACTTATTATATTCTGAATGATATGCTAACTAAGGTAGTATCACAATCACATACGAATTGTGGCATGGCAAGAAATTGAATCTTAATCATTTAAGGATTTGGGGATGCCCAGACCACATATTAGATAAAGATGTGAGGAAGTTGGAATTAAGAACAGAATTGTACATGTTTGTAGGATATCTAAAGGGAATAAAGGATGGTTTATTTTATAACCTGAAAGCGAAAATTGCTATAGTATCAACTCATCCTACTTTCCTTGAAGAAAGTTACATCAAAGACCTTAAACCTTGGAGTAAAGAAGTACTTAAAGAACTTTTGGACATATAAAAAACCCTGTAGAAATGACTCCAGAACCAACTCCTAATAGTAGAACTGCAAACGATCAGCAACATAGGGTGTTTCGTCACAATGGGAGGGTCTCTCGTAGGGCTAAGTTATTTCAATCTGGTGGAAGTGTTTTTAACACTAAGTCTTCCGAATAAGAAGCTGATAACTCAGTCACATTTGACAAAGTGATGTAGAGCGTTGATTCCAAGCTCTGGAAAATAGTTATGAAAGTTGATATGGACTCTATGTATTTAGCCTCAATATGGAAACTTGTAGACTTACTGGAAGGGATAAAACCCATAGAGTGTAAGTGGATCTACAAGAGGAAAAGATATTCGGATAGAAAAGTGGAAACTTATAAGGCCAGACTTGTAGAAAAAGGTTATACTAAGAAAGAAGGCATTAGTTACAAAGAAACCTTCTCCAATTGCCATGCTCAAGTCAATTCGCATATTATTATGATATCTGGCAAATGGATGTCAAGACAGTGTTTGTTAATGACTATATTAAAGAAAGCATCTAAATGATGCAACCCACCTGATAAGAAAGCTAAAGGAAATGAGCACAAAGTTTTCAAACTACTTAGATCCATATATGGACTTAAGCAAGCATCCCCGCTCATGGAATTAAAGATTTTATCAAGCGCTCAAAACTTTTGGATTTGACAAAAATGTTGATGAACCTTATGTTTAAAAATGTTTAGGGGATGGAAAGATTATTTTTCTTGTCCTATACGTCAATGTCATTCTACTAATTGGGAATGATGTAGGGACATCGCGTTAGTTAAATTGTTGTTAACCTAATAGTTTAGCATAAAGGACTTGAGAGAAGCTAGTTTTGTTTTAGGCATTCGAATCCTAAGGGATCGAAAGTTCAAAGTGTTAGCACTATCTCAAGTTTCATACATAGACAATATATTGGATCATTATTCAATGACTAATTCAAATAAGGGAAATCAACCTTCCATTTTGGGATTTCATCTCTCTTTGGAATACTATCCTAAAACAACAAAAGAAATAAAGAACATAAGAAAGGTTCCTTATGTTTCAGCAGTAGAAAGTCTCATGTATGCTATGCTATGAACACATCTAGATATTTGTTTTGTAGTGGGGTTGGTGAGTTGATATCAGGCAAATCCAGGACCAAGACACTGACAAATAGTTAACCATATACTTACATATTTACGGATAATGAGGTATTATAAGCTTGTGTATTTCGAAAAAGACCTTAATCCTATCGAATACACTGATTATGACTTCAAAAATTGTCAGGATTTGAGGAAATCGAAATTGGACTATGCTTTTGTCTTAAACGGTGGGTCCATAGTGTGAATAAGTGTCTAGCAGGGTTACACTGTTAACTTCACTATAAAGGGCTGAATATGAGGTATGGAAAAGCTATGCCACTATAACCGTGCGAATTTAGCTAAACCTAAAAGAAACCACATAAGGACAAAACACATTAAGGGAGACGGTAGTGTTTGACGGAATAATGGATGTAGTCAAAGATCGCATCTAAGGACAAACCTTAGGGATTTTTTTTCCAAGACTCTTCTAGCTAGAGAGCTCTTTGGAAAATGTATGAAGGGGCATAGGAATGTGAAAAATGATTCATCTACTTCACTAGGGTAAGTGGGAGACTATTGGATCTGGTGCCCTAAGTGTAGCATTTTTGTCTAAATACACTTGTAACTTTTTCAAATAAATTGGTTAGTAAAATTATTCATGAATTACAATAATACTATATATATTGTCCTCACATTTATTTTTCACGCAAAGCAAAATGGACGTAAATGTTTCTCATTGGTTGTCTAATGTTTAACTGATATTAAGCAGTATTATGTGGTCGAATTGTAATACAGAAAGACAACTTATATTAGTAGATGAACCTAAACATGTCCTTAGTCTAATAAAAAATTAGCAAACCAATTGAAAGGCTAATATGTCGCCTATCAAGTCTACTGTTATTTTACTTTTTTAGTTCAACAAATATTAAGTTGCAATTATTAATAAAATTGAGCAAATTTTCACGTTAATTTTTAAATCCATGAAAAATGAGAAGTGTGATAATGGATATGTGCATGTCTAGAATTTGATTTGTCAAGGAAAGAATTGGTATTTAAGCAGTCAAATCTGCTCACCTCCCTTTCCTAGGATCTTACTTGGTGCACAGTTTCCATTCACTTCTTTATTTTTGTTCCTTCTATTTTATGTTTTAAACAATGAGGACATTGTTTCTCTTTAGTGGAGGGACCGGTAATTAATTTTTTTGGGGATTATAAAATCTTTTTGGAAAATTTTTGATGAAAATTATTTTTTCCATCATGTTATGTTTAAGTAAAATATTGCTGAAAATTTTAATTTTTGTTTAAGTGTGATAGCTTTAGTATGTATAAAATTCTATTATTTCAATTCTTTTTATGTTAGCTTAATTATGACAAAAATATTGAACTTAGTAATTGTGTATAAGTCAAACCATGAAATTTTAATTCCTTAGAAAAATTAAGTATGCATGAAAATTTAAGTCTTTAAAATTGACTTAGTAACTTCCTTGAGGCGAAATCCTAGGAGGCATGGTAATTTGAAAATGATTTAGGCAAATTTATTTTTTTTGGACCATTTGAGCCTTTCAAGCCAACCTAAGTAATGATTATCCCTTGAAACCTTACTTTGAGCTATATGGCCTGATTGTTTTATGAACCTTACATTAATCTTTTCTTTAAATTTGTCTTTACTTGTCCCAAATCTTAGACTCAATACATCTATAGTGTTTTTGTGAATAAGTTTTGGGGAGTTAGAGAGAAGTACTGGAATGCTCTAAATGGTGAATTATATGCACAAATAAAGTAACAATTATTGTTTTATAGAAATCAGTTGTCGAAAAATATGTATAGAGAGTGCGTACTCAAACTCAAAAAAGTTGGTGTTCTTGGGAATAATTATAGTGTGAAGGACTAAGGTAAACTAAGTCTAAGGTTTTAGCCCGAAAATTATCTATCCCTTTTTTATAATTTAACCTTAGCCCATTACAACCTTATGAAAGACCTATTGATTTAGATTACTATGTCGACTACATTAATAGAGAGGAATTACTAAGCTCAACACATGAAGGCACAATTAAACTTAGGGATTGTTGCTTAGTTCAATCAATGAAATAAAATTTGATTGGAAAGAACTTAGCACACATTTGTTAAGGGAAGGTATTTCGTACATATTTCTGTTGGTATATTAATATTTGAAATAATTGAGTGTTATATGCACTGAAATCGCATGTTTTAGAATCTTCTATTTTTTAGCACGATTTTGCTAAACACGTGACTATGGGAAAGTTTGATTTTATTTGAAAGGATTATTACATAAATGGTTCTTTGAGTTTTAATGTAAGTTAGCATTACCTAGGACGAGCAATGAATTAAGTTTGGGGCTGTGATAACTCTTAATTATATAGACTTTTATAGCACCTTTTGACTAGTAATTCATGGAAATTCTAAATGTTTCGATAGAAAATTTTGTAATTTTATTACAAAATAACTAAGTCGGACAAAATTAAAGACATATCTTTATTTTTAATCATTTATATGCTAAACTGACACAATTTTGCCAATTTTGAAGCAGTTTAGTGCAAAAGGAGAAAAGGCAGTCTTGAAGCTCACCTTTTGAAGGTCAAATGTTATAGCATCCCTATAGCACTCGCAATACAGAGAAGGTATGGGTATTAATCAAGTTTGGACACCCCAGTTAAGTAATTTTTGGGTCATCTAACAAACTTGACCCAACTCAGTGTAACGCCCCAAAATACTACTTATTTCCTGTGTGTTGTGTAACGTAAATGCATGTTTCTTCAGTGGTTAAGTGTCTTGAGAAATGTTGGAGGAGTGCTGAGTTCAAGCCTTGTCTTGTAAAAAAAAGTTTTGTTTTTGCTTGAATTAAACCTGTATTTGGTCAGTAGGTCTCTTCATTAAAATTGGGTAAAGTGTGTCATAAAAAGCCTGCTGGTCTAGGGGATAGAGGCGTGTTACTGTTATTAAGGGTCTTGAGTTCGAGTCCTACTGCACGCAGGGGGTGTTTTACTTTGCAAGTGGCCATGTGAGAGGTTGTGTGTCAGTGGAACTCTGTTGCTTAGGCGGTTGAAGTGTTTGAAAGGTGTGGGGGAGCGTGCAGTCAAAATTTAGGAGAAGAAAAGGGGATTTGGATGGTCATCGATTTGAGAATGTTGTGGAGAGATTTTAGGAGAAAATGAATGAGATGTGAATAGAGGAGAGTGTTAGTGCCGTGGGGACTGTAGGTACTCAAGGGAATTTGGCTTGGGGGTGTAAGAGGTTTCTTTTTTCTCATTTCGGTTGCTACCTAGGGTGTTTCCTTTGACTTTTTGCACTTTTAGTATTGGGAGGTCGATTATTGCTTGAGGTTTTGGTAGCCAAATTCTGAGTGTGACCATTCGGGTATTTTGTTCTCCTTCTACATTCTTTCAGTTTGTTTTTCCTTTAGACCATTTCTCTTCAGTTGTCGAATCTCTTTTCCTCTCTCCAGGCGTTTTGTCTACAGTTTATTCTTCTCCTTCACACATTTTCTCAAACGGTTTCTTTTTGGTCGAATGCCTATTGCCCTCCTCTCTCTCAAACCCTTTCAGCTTTAGCTTGGGGGATCGATTCTTTCCAGCCTTCTTCTCTTCTCTCTCAATCCTTTTGCTTTCTCTTGCAAAAATCGAATGCCCCTTTTCAATTGTGTCGACTTCTAGGCTTGGGTCTTGGCCGAATATTGGTTAGTCTTCTTCTCAGGAAATTTCAATTTCTTTTTTTCTGTGCGTCAAATGTATCTTTCTCACTCAATCTCTATTCCACCGTAATGGTTGTCATTTAACACTGTGGTTCTACTGAATGTTGCTAAGGGCTGATATCAATTGTCAAGGGGTTAGGCTGATTGTTCTTTCCAACAAGTGATCCTTTCATTCATGGTAGGTGCTTAAAGTACTAGATATGTCTATGTTGGGTTATAGATTCTTATGAATCGATTAACTGTTTTGTGTGAAGGTTCAAGCATTGGAGAGATTACGTTGGTTCTAGAACAAGAGGGGTTCTGTGTTTGTTCGATTGGTAAGTAGTGATGAATAGGTTTAAGTATTTCCAATGATATGGTTTTGGATTAACCATGAATATGGACTAATGGTGGGGTTGTTGTTAACCATAGGTGCTTTGATCTCGGAAGCGGTTCAGTTACACTTCCCTAGCAGGTGTGTAGTCACACTCCTATAAGCATAGATCGGAAAAAGCCAGAAAAGTATGATTGTTGACGCTATACAAGCGTACACTCGCTCTTGTGGTAATCCGAATGCAGAAAACATGGGCATTCGATCGTAGAGGCCACCATGAGCGATTTCATGGACTGACGTCGTTCTTGGCCATGTTGGGTTGAAATAGGCCATGTGGGCCCCACGGGCTCGTGGGCCCCACACAGGTAAACCACACGAACGTGTGGAGATTATTGGGCCAGGTTGTGTAGTCTACACGGCCAAGGGCATTTTTAGGCTATATGGGCCACACGGGCTTGTGGGCCCACACGGGTCACATTATAGGCTTTGGGTCCATTATCACTGTTTGATTGTTAAGGTTGCACGAGTCGCTCGAGACGACAGTGGACCTACTATTGGGTTAGTAAGTATACTTAGACCCCATACTAATGAAATGACTATTATACGCTTACGAGGTAAAATGACTGATATACCCCTATGGTATGTATGACTGTATTTGAGCATGACATTCTTGCATACACGTATGATATTATGATGACATATTACATGGGGGTGGGTTTGATATATTTGGCAGAAGTGTACTGTACTGGCAGCTCTGCTGCAATCACTGATTAATGCCGCAACAGTGTTATATTTTAGAGTGTAGGGATGGATGGGTTTATTTTATCCCCACATGGAGTGTAGGGCTAGATGGAGTGGTGTAACACCCCGAACCCGAGACCGTCGTCGGAGTCGAACACGAGGTGTTAACAGACTTCAAACCACTTAAAAAAAAATTTTTCCAGACAAGCTGCCAATCTGCGTACTAGTCGCTTTAAAATTCATATCTAGAGTTCTGAATCTTGAAATCCAGTTCCGTAAATTTTACCTGAAACTAGACTCATATGCCCATCTACATATTTTTTTCTAAAATTTTTGGTCGGGTCAACTAGTACAGTTTATTAGTCAAAGTATCCCATGTTACAGGGGTCGACTACACTGACCTTTGCGCATTACGATTTGGATATCTCCCTGCACAGAGCTTCAATACTGATGTCGTTTGTTTCTATAGAAACTAGACTCAGAGAGGAATCTATACATATATGGCATGACTCCTAATTATCTCTGGTTAATTTATAAGAAATTTCCAAAGTCGGAACAGGAAATCCAGAAATCGCTCTGGCCCTGCTTCACAAGAGTTTACTTATCTCCTAACATACAGCTCACATGGTCGTTTCGTTTCTTCCATATGAAAGTAGACTCATCGAGATTCGATTACATAATTTATTCATTAATTAATTCCATTCCTACTGTTTTTAGTGATTTTTCAATCTCACGTCACTGCTGCTGCCAGCATCTGTTACTAAAACAACTATGCCTATTTCGTGATTTCTCCTTGATCTAACTAGTAATTCATCATACATATCCCCAATTTATAATCATGTCTAGCCATGCCAAAGGCTAATCATTATCAAACATCTCTCTACTACACTATTGCCATATCATGAATTTTAACACCAAAATAATCAACCATGACATATGGCATAATAACCGAGTAGGCCTCAACCGATACTCAACCAAAACCGAATTACCAAGACTTGTGTCCAAACATCATAGAACCAAATCCAACCGAACATTTATGCCATTTTCGCATGGCTAAAATTTTACATACCAAATTTCAACAAAACATAATAGCCTATACATGCCAAAATGTTCTCCTAGACCGACTAAAAAGAAGATACCAAAAGTTGCTAGCCGGTGTGATGGCTTCAATGACGGTCCCAAGCACGCAAAATGACGAGTCCAAGAAACCTAAAGTAGGCGACAAGCAAACACTGAGTGAGTATATAACTCAGTAAGTCATAAGCAATGCACTACCATACATTAATAACATTATCACAAGAGGAAACAAAATGGAACGAGGCTAGTTACTCCATCCACACCGAACCATACCATAGTTCCTTAGGCCTATCGGTTCCATCTCATACCAAGTCATGCATTCACATTCCATATACTAATTGATAGGATATTTGGGGCATTTTTCCATGGATGCTTTCATTCTCGTTACATCCATGCAACTAAATAACATTCCCTCTAATCCACGATGAGTCTCATGTACGTCACTACAAGCATAATTATCACATAGGTTCAAAACTTATCAAGCAAAAATTCCAAATATAAGCATAACGTCTATTAGCCACGAACTCAAGACACTTACTCGTCCGCTGTCCGTGACCAACTCAATAAGGTCGCACACTTAGTGTCAATAGTGCTTCAAAAAAAAACATATAGTAAGTCCGCACACTTAGTGTTATATAATAAAACTCGCACACTTAGTGCTTACATAATCAAACTCGCACACTTAGTGCTTACATAATCAAACTTGCACACTTAGTGCTATGCAATTTAAACCCGCACACTTAGTGCCAATCTCATGATCATAATTGTTTATACCCGCACACTTAGTGCTAAAATCTACATTTCAATACACCTCACCTCTTTTCTCTTTCATTCAATACTTTCATCACCCCATGCATACGTGTATATATATATTTATCATTTTATTCGACATAATTACATAGACGTTATGACTATTTAAATCAATACCAAATATATGCTTAATGACTTACTTTATGTTGGGTAAGACGGTTCCAACTCGGCTACTCGATGATCTTTTCTTTGCCTTTGCTTGATTCTCCTTGTGCTTAATCAATAAATCAATTAGTTTAACCATCTTGCTAAACATTCATACTTCAATTACACATGCATATGTATGTTTGTATATTCGACAATGACAATGGTAATTTAGCAAACCTTAATTTAACTTATAATTGTTCATAACACATTTAAAGCATCCACTCCATTCCATCATTTTAAAGCACATACATTACTCAATATTATCCAAGTTCACATTCGGCATTTTCACAAATACACATGCCGATTTCATTCACTCATCTCTAATCTTAATTAAGAAATGCCGAATGTCACCAACTAAATGGCATACACACACTCACATGCATAAAAGTCATCCACACCTCCTATAGCTCATTCGGCATTCACAAAATCATACCATTAGAATTCATGTACAATACCGAACCTTTAGACATTCAAACATCTACCCTATTTTTTCAAATCATCTAAACGGCAACACTCACATTTTAGCATTTAAATACAAAACATTTATTCAAGTAACTAAGCAAGTCCAAGTTCGGCTATTACACATATAAATACTATCAAATTAAATTTTTAACTAGATCAAACATCTCTCATCAACATTTATTCATTAAAACATAAAGAAAATAATCAAATCTCTTCATTAACCACCATGGCCGAATGCTCCATTCACCACCCAAATCCAAATTTTTAACATGGGCAAGGTAAGGAACTTAGTAACTAACTTAAAATAAGCTAAAATTTCAAAATCTAACATGAATTACTAACCTTGTTTTAAGCTTAAGATGGCCGAATGCTATATCCCTTTTTTTCTTTAAAGTTCGGCTACTAAGGGAGAAGATGAAACCAACATTTTGTCTTTCTTTTGTTTTTCTCTTATCCTTTCTTTTTCTTTTCCTTAGCTCACGGCAATGGGGGGGGAAACAACCACACATTTTTTTGTTTTTCATTTCTTTATTACCCATACTCCCTATTTTATTTTTTTCTAACATACCTCACTAAGCCAACATGTTCCCAACATGTTTCCACCCATAGCATGGCCGGCCACTAGCTCAAATTTTGGGTAATTTGACATGCAAACCCATCATTTTCATAACATGCATTAATAGGCCACTTCACATTTGCCTAGCACATTTCTAAATTTTCTCACATAAGTCCTATTTAATAAAATTCACTTACAATTAACAAAATTCAAACATGAAATTTTCACACATGCATATATACATATAATAAACATCAAATATGATGGCTAATTATTAGTATGACTCAGTTTTGTGGTCCCGAAACCACTTCCCGACTAGGGTCAATTTTGGGCTGTCACAACTCTCCCCCACTCAAGAAATTTTCGTCCCCGAAAATCTTATCGGTAAATAGGTTTGGGTATCGTTCTTTCTTCGAGCTCTCGGTTTCCCAAGTAGCTTCCTCGATCCCGTGTTTGAGCCATAACACCTTTACTAACGGAACCCTTTTGTTTCGCAACTCCTTCACTTCACGAGCTAGGATACGCATCGGCTCTTCTTCATAACTCATATCGGCTTGAATTTCAACCTCCGACAGACTAATTATGTGCGAAGGATCAGATCTATAGCGTCGAAGCATCGAAACATGAAAGACATCGTGAATCTTTTCAAGTTCAGGGGGTAAAATCAATCGATACGCAACTGGACCGACTCGTTCGGATATTTCGTATGGCCCAATGAATCTCGGACTCAGCTTGCCCTTTCGGCCAAATCTGAGTACCTTTTTCCAAGGCGAAACTTTAAGAAACACTTTATCTCCCACCTGATATTCAATGTCTTTTCGTTTCAAATCCGCATACGATTTCTGACGATCTGTGGCTGCCTTTAGACTTTCACGGATTACCCTTACTTTCTGTTCGGCATCTTTAATCAAATCGACTCCGAAAATTTTACTTTCACCGAGCTCGGTCCAAAACAATGGTGTACGGCATTTACGACCGTACAAAGCCTCGTAAGGTGCCATCTTAATACTTGATTGAAAACTATTGTTGTAAGCGAATTCAATCAAAGGTAAATACCGTTCCCATGAACCACTAAACTCAAGGATGCAGCATCTCAGCATATCCTCGAGTATCTGAATTATCCGCTCAGATTGACCATCGGTTTGGGGATGAAAAGCGGTGTTAAAATGCAGCTTGGTACCCAAGGCTTCTTGCAATTTCTTCCAAAATCGTGAGGTGAATCTCGGATCTCTATCCGACACGATAGAAATAGGTACCCCGTGTAATCTCACAATCTGAGAAACATACAATTCGGCTAATTTATCCAATGAAAAATCCGTACGCACGGGGATAAAGTGAGCCGACTTAGTCAGTCTATCAACAACAACCCAAATCATATCCTTCTTACTTGCTGACAATGGCAGTCCGGACACAAAGTCCATTGTGACTCGATCCCATTTCCACTCGGGTATCATGATCGGCTGAAGTAATCCTGAAGGCACTTGATGTTCTGCTTTCACTTGTTGACATATTAAACATCTCGAAACAAAGTCGGAGATGTCCCATTTCATACCATGCCACCAAAACCGACGTTTCAAATCATTGTACATTTTCGTACTCCCCGGGTGAATTGACATTCGGCTACAATGGGCTTCGTTCAGAATCATCGAAATGAGTTCCGAATTCCTTGGAACACACAAACGACTTCTGAATCTCAAACAATCGTCATCATCAATTTGAAATTCGGATTCCATATTCGGAACACATTCAGCCCGTTTTGCAACCAATTCATCGTCGACTTTCTGAGCTTCACGAATTTGATGAATCAATAATGGTTTGACCTTTAATTCAGCTACTAACACATTGTCGGGTAGAATAAACAAGTGCACATTCATCGCTCGTAAAGAAAACAGCGATTTTCGGCTTAAGGCGTCCGCAACCACATTAGCCTTTCCCGGGTGGTAATCAATGACAAGCTCGTAATCTTTCAACAACTCAAGCCAACTTCTTTGTCGCAGATTTAAGTCTCTTTGAGTCATCAAATATTTGAGACTTTTGTGATCCGAAAATACATGGCACTTTTCGCCAAACAAGTAATGTCGCCATATTTTCAAAGCGAATACGATGGCGGCTAGTTCGAGATCATGGGTTGGATAATTTCTCTCGTGTGGCTTCAATTGTCTCGACGCATAGGCCACAACTCGGCCTTCTTGCATCAATACGCAACCCAACCCGAGTAGGGATGCGTCACTATAAATGACAAACTCTTTGCCTGATTCGGGTTGCACTAAAAGTGGAGCTTCAGTCAAATGAGTTTTCAGTTGATCGAAGCTTTTCTGACATTTCTCCGTCCATTCGAACTTAGCATCCTTTTGAAGTAGCTTCGTCATTGGTGTGGCTATCATCGAGAAACCTTTTACAAATCGTCGGTAATAACCTGCGAGCCCCAGGAAGCTCCGAACTTCAGTAACATTTCTTGGAGGCTTCCAGTTAAGTATGGCTGAAATTTTGCTCGGGTCAACTCGAATACCCGTTTTGGATACCACATGACCCAAGAAGCTAACCTCTCTCAACCAGAACTCACACTTACTGAACTTCGCATATAACTGCTTATCCCGCAAAATTTGCATCACTAATCTCAGGTGTTCAGCATGTTCGGTCTCATCTCTTGAATAGACCAAGATGTCATCAATGAACACAACTACGAACCGATCCAAATATGGTCTGAAGATCCGATTCATCAAATCCATAAATACCGCAGGGGCATTAGTGAGCCCGAACGGCATCACTAAGAACTCGTAGTGACCGTACCTCATTCTGAAAGCAATTTTGGGTACGTCCGAATCTCGAATCTACAACTGATAATAACCCGATCTCAAATCTATCTTTGAAAACACTGATGCTCCCTTTAATTGATCAAACAAATCATCAATACGCGGTAACGGATATTTATTCTTTATCGTCACTTTATTCAGTTGACGATAGTCAATGCACAACCTCATGGTTCCGTCCTTCTTTTTCACGAACAATACTGGTGCACCCCAAGGTGAGAAACTTGGTCGAGCGAAACCTCTATCCGTCAACTCTTGCAATTGAGCTTTCAATTCTTTTAACTCGGTTAGTGCCATACGATACGGAGCTATCGAAATTGGCGTAGTTCAAGGTACAAGCTCAATACCAAACTCTATCTCCCGAACAGGTGGCAGACCCGGTAACTCTTCAGGAAAAACATCCGGGTATTCACAAACCACCGGCACAGATTCGGGTTTCTTTTCTAACTCTTTGTCATCAAGTACATACGCAAGGTATGCTTCGCACCCTTTTCTTACATATTTCTGGGCCAACATTGCTGATATTACAGCTGGCAACCCCCTTAAGTCCGTAGACTCAACTCGGATTATCTCGTTATTTGCGCACCTCAAATCAATAGTCTTGCTTTTGCAATTCACAACCGCATCATGCGCGGTCAACCAATCCAAACCAAGAATAACATCAAATTCGTCAAACGGCAAAAGCATCAAGTCCGCCGGAAAACAGAAACCTCGAATTACTAGGGGACATTTCTTACACACTTTGTCGACAAGCACGTAACGACCCAAGGGATTTGACACCCGAATTACGAACTCAGTAGACTCAACAGGTAGAGTCTTACTGGATGCCAAGGTTTCACATACATATGAATGAGTAGAGCCAGGGTCAATCAATGCAATCACATTAGTATCAAAGAGAGTGAAGGTACCAGTGATGACATCAGGGGAGGATGCCTCCTCTCGTGCGCGAATGGCATATGCTCTAGCAGGAGTACGGTTCCCGGCTCGAACAGCCGTATCAGAGGCCCCTCTCTGACTACCACCCCTACCTCCTAAAATTCTCGGTGGTCTACCTCTAGTTGCCACTCCACTAGGTCTTGCACCTTGAATTTTATTCTTCTCATCCAGCTCCGTGCAATCTCTAATGAAGTGGTCCTTCGAACCGCATCCGTAACAGGCCCTGTTAATAGACTTACCCCAACATTCACCTATGTGTCGTCTTCCACATTGGGGACATTCAGGTTTCTCTAGACGATTATTGCCCACACTAGCTACCGAAGTAGCTCGGGAGTCCGTCGATGGTCGTGCTCTGATGGAAATTCCCGCAGTCATCCTCGACTTATTAGTGTCCTCCCTGAACTTCTTTACAGCTGAGAACGGAGCTTTACCCGTCGATCTTTTACGATAGTCTCTAGCTTCAAATTCAGCCTTCTTTTTCCCCTTTCCAAGTTCTTCCGCCTTGCAGGCTCGTTCGACTAGTGTCACGAATTCTTTTATCTCCAAAATACCCACTAGTAGCTTTAAATCTTCATTCAATCCTTCTTCGAATCTTTTGCACATAGCAACCTCATCAGCTACACACTCCCGGGCATACCTACTGAGTCTTACGAATTCATGTTCGTATTCAGATACTGTCATACGGCCTTGCTTGAGTTCCAAGAATTCCTTACGCTTTTGATCGATGAACTGTTGACTAATATATTTCTTTCAAAATTCCGCTTGGAAGAAATCCTAAGTAACTCGTTCGTTTGGGACTATGGAAATCAAGGTCCTCCACCAATAGTAGGCTGAGTCTCGCAACAAAGATATAGCACAGTTTAGACATTCATCGGGTGTGCATGACAGTTCATCGAACACCCGAATGGTGTTATCAAGCCAGAACTCGGCCCTTTCGGCATCATCAGTAACTATGGCCTTGAACTCCTCAGCCCCGCGCTTCCTAATCAAGTCTACAGGTGGGTTACTCGGCCTCACAGGATTAGTAACTGATGGCATTACGGGCTCTTGGGGTGGATTATTCAAATTCGGGAATTGTTGGACAGCCGGATTGGTTCGGGCATATTGCGCGACCCACTCATTCATCATGGTAAAGAAGGCTTGTTTAGCCCCCTCACCTTGATTATTCGTAGATGACTGAGGTTCAACAGGAGGCGTCCCTTGTGCAGGAGCAGCCGCTATGCTTTCAACGTCATCCGCCAAGGTTCTCTCTACACCGGGATCCATTTACTAATCAAAACAAAAATTTTTAACCGTCAGAAGTCATCACACATTTAAACATTAACATATTTGGCATGTATAGCTAGACTCATACGTGCTATGGTAGTCCTAGAACCGACTAAACCATAGCTCTGATACCAATCAAATGTAACACCCCGAACTCGAGACCGTCGTCGGAGTCGAACACGAGGTGTTAACAGACTTCAAACCACTTAAAAAAAATTTTTCCAGACAAGCTGCCAATCTGCGTACTAGTCGCTTTAAAATTCATATCTTGAGTTCTGAAACTCAAAATCCAGTTCCATAAATTTTCCCTGAAACTAGACTCATATGCCCATCTACATATTTTTTCTAAAATTTTTGGTCGGGTCAACTAGTACAGTTTATTAGTCAAAGTCTCCCATGTTACAGGGGTCGACTACACTGACCTTTGCGCATTACGACTTGGATATTTCCCTGCACAGAGCTTCAATACTGATGCCATTTGTTTCTCTAGAACCTAGACTCAGAGAGAAATCTATACATATATGGCATGACTCCTAATTATCTCTGGTTAATTTATAAGAAATTTCCAAAGTCGGAACAGGAAATCCAGAAATCGCTCTGGCCCTGCTTCACAAGAGTTTACTTATCTGCTAACATACAGCTCACATGGTCGTTTCGTTTCTTCCATATGAAAGTAGACTCATCGAGCTTCGATTACATAATTTATTCATTAATTAATTCCATTCCTACTGTTTTTAGTGATTTTTCAATCTCACGTCACTGCTGCTGCCAACATCTGTTACTAAAACAACTATGCCTATTTCGTGATTTCTCCTTGATCTAACTAGTAATTCATCATACATATCCCCAATTTATAATCATGTCTAGCCATGCCAAAGGCTAATCATTATCAAACATCTCCCTACTACACTATTTCCATATCATGAATTTTAACACCAAAATAATCAACCATGACATATGGCATAATAACCGAGTAGGCCTCAACCGATACTCAACCAAAACCGAATTACCAAGACTTGTGTCCAAACATCATAGAACCAAATCCAACTGAACATTTATGCCATTTTCGCATGGCTAAAATTTTACATACCAAATTTCAACAAAACATAATAGCCTATACATGCCAAAATGTTCTCCTAGACCGACTAAAAAGAAGATACCAAAAGTTGCTAGCCGGTGTGATGGCTTCAATGACGGTCCCAAGCACGCAAAATGACGAGTCCAAGAAACCTAAAGTAGGCGACAAGCAAACACTGAGTGAGTATATAACTCAGTAAGTCATAAGCAATGCACTACCATACATTAATAACATTATCACAAGAGGAAACAAAATGGAACGAGGCTAGTTACTCCATCCACACCAAACCATACCATAGTTCCTTAGGCCTATCGGTTCCATCTCATACCAAGTCATGCATTCACATTCCATATACTAATTGATAGGATATTTGGGGCATTTTTCCATGGATGCTTTCATTCTCGTTACATTCATGCAACTAAATAACATTCCCTCTAATCCACGATGAGTCTCATGTACGTCACTACAAGCATAATTATCACATAAGTTCAAAACTTATCAAGCGAAAATTCCAAATATAAGCATAACGTCTATTAGCCACGAACTCAAGACACTTACTCGTTCGCTGTTCGTGACCAACTCAATAAGGTCGCACACTTAGTGTCAATAGTGCTTAAAAAAAACATATAGTAAGTCCGCACACTTAGTGTTATATAATAAAACTCGAACACTTAGTGCTTACATAATCAAACTCGCACACTTAGTGCTTACATAATCAAACACGCACACTTAGTGCTTACATAATCAAACTTGCACACTTAGTGCTATGCAATTTAAACCCGCACACTTAGTGCCAATCTCATGATCATAATTGTTTATACCCGCACACTTAGTGCTGAAATCTACATTTCAATACACCTCACCTTTTTTCTTTTTCATTCAATACTTTCATCACCCCATGCATACGTGTATATATATATATTTATCATTTTATTCGACATAATTACATAGACGTTTTGACTATTTAAATCAATACCAAATATATGCTTAATGACTTACTTTATGTTGGGTAAGACGGTTCCAACTCGGCTATTCGATGATCTTTTCTTTGCCTTTGCTTGATTCTCCTTGTGCTTAATCAATAAATCAATTAGTTTAACCATCTTTCTAAACATTCATACTTCAATTACACATGCATATGTATGTTTGTATATTCGGCAATGACAATGGTAATTTAGCAAACCTTAATTTAACTTATAATTGTTCATAACACATTTAAAGCATCCACTCCATTCCATCATTTTAAAGCACATACATTACTCAATATTATCCAAGTTCACATTCGGCATTTTCACAAATACACATGCCGATTTCATTCACTCATCTCTAATGTTAATTAAGAAATGCCGAATGTCACCAACTAAATGGCATACACACACTCACATGCATAAAAGTCATCCACACCTCCTATAGCTCATTCGGCATTCACAAAATCATACCATTAGAATTCATGTACAATACCGAACCTTTAGACATTCAAACATCTACCCTATTCTTTTCAAATCATCTAAACGGCAACACTCACATTTTAGCATTTAAATACAAAACATTTATTCAAGTAACTAAGCAAGTCCAAGTTCGGCTATTACACATATAAATACTATCAAATTAAATTTTTAACTAGATCAAACATCTCTCATCAACATTTATTCATTAAAACATAAAGAAAATAATCAAATCTCTTCATTAACCACCATGGCCGAATGCTCCATTCACCACCCAAATCCAAATTTTTAACATGGGCAAGGTAAGGAACTTAGTAACTAACTTAAAATAAGCTAAAATTTCAAAATCTAACATGAATTACTAACCTTGTTTTAAGCTTAAGATGGCCGAATGCTATATCCCTTTTTTTCTTTAAAGTTCGGCTACTAAGGGAGAAGATGAAACCAACATTTTGTCTTTCTTTTGTTTTTCTCTTATCCTTTCTTTTTCTTTTCCTTAGCTCACGGCAATGGGGGGGAAACAACCACACATTTTTTTGTTTTTCATTTCTTTATTACCCATACTCCCTATTTTATTTTTTTCTAACATACCTCACTAAGCCAACATGTTCCCAACATGTTTCCACCCATAGCATGGCCGGCCACTAGCTCAAATTTTGGGTAATTTGACATGCAAACCCATCATTTTCATAACATGCATTAATAGGCCACTTCACATTTGCCTAGCACATTTCTAAATTTTCTCACATAAGTCCTATTTAATAAAATTCACTTACAATTAACAAAATTCAAACATGAAATTTTCACACATGCATATATACATATAATAAACATCAAATATGATGGCTAATTATTAGTATGACTCGGTTTTGTGGTCCCGAAACCACTTCCCGACTAGGGTCAATTTTGGGCTATCACAAGTGGAGTGTAGAGGATGGATGGGTAGGATTTTTTTTTGCATTACTGTTACTGTTACTGTATTGGGCTAAGGCCCACATTGATACTGATACCGTTATGGGCTACGGCCTTAACTGATACTGGACTATCATTGAAACGGGCTTAGGCCAAAACTGTATTTGCCCACAGTTTGACTGATTTATTTTTGAAAAGGGATTACACACTGAGTTTTTCATAAACTCACCCTTCTGCTTCCCTGCGCAGGTAATCCTTAGGCGAGTCAGTGTTGCGAGGGACTCGATGGAGGCCACATCATTGCTATTGCTGCTGTTTTATACTTTTAATCTTTAAGCTATTTAATTTGGGTATTGCTATGTAATAAGGCCTCTTTAAAATTTTACTTTAATTTAGGATTTTCTTATTTTGATTTATATTTGCTAGTAGTAGGTCGCGACTTCTTAAAAAGATATAAGTTTTCAAAACACCACACTATTGCAACATATATCAAAAAGCTTTTGCTGCAAACACTATTTTAAAAAAAAAGTAATAAAAAACCCGAAATGATTAAATTTTACTAAACCTACTTGGATTTTTAACAACGAACAAGATACCTATAAATTTGTAGAAGATCACTACAAAGGTTTTTGATTTAATACGATACTTTTCAAGACACACTTCAATGTAACATCTCAGATTCGACTATAATGTCCAGGTCGGGTTTGGGGTGTTACATTTAATGGTATCAGAGCCAGGTTGCAAAACTCGACTATGGATTTGGGTTTCTTTTAAAACTTGGAATTTCGAAAAAGAATTATTTTAAATAATTTTTCCTGAATGTGTGGCACACTGAGTCTCCAGCCTGATTCTGTAAGTTCTCTGAAATTACTTTCTGCTTATATTGAAATGTTGAGACTACTGTAGGCAATAGACTGCACTGAAATACTTTGTTTAGGGTAACTTAAAACTATAGTATGACTGCAATCTGCAAAACAAAAATCTGATAATATTTTCCACAACATATCCTGTAACAAGCACTAGAATTGTAAACTGATACATAAGATTTATAATTCAGATAATATGCAAATCGATATAAGCACCAGAGGTACTCGTGGAAGGGGTACAAGAGGCCACAGCAGAGGCCATGGAGGTGCTCGGGCTGGGTCTTCGGCATAGGTTATATGCATAACAATGAAGCTAGAGAGGTAACGGCTTCACCTAGGACTGAGATTAAGTCACACGATTGTGAAGCTGGGGACGACGCACTGCCCCAAGCATGTTGTGGATTTTGGAAAGGGTCGCTGGGCTTAATACTAGAACTGTGGGCCGTGGGTCGGTGACGGAATGACTCAGGTCTAATGGGGATGAGATCTTTAGGGGTATCACTGGAGTTGCCCCTAATGTGGCTGAATATTGGATTGAGGCCATAGAGCAGATCATGGACGACCTCGAATGCACCCCAGAGCAGAAATTAAAAGGTGCAGTGTCATTGCTACTAGATAAAGCCTATCATTATTGGCCTACAGTTAAAGAGGGTATTCAGCCTGACCGGTTGACTTGAGAATTTTTCAAAACTACATTTCAAGAGAAATATGTGGGCGCTAGTTATGTGGATGCCTGGAGGAGAGAGTTTCTAAATTTTACTCAAGGGGATAAATTAGTAGCTGAATATGAGGCTGAGGTGCTAGTCATACTGAGGCGAGGTAGCCAGCATTGGTTTATACTGCACGTCACCGAGAGGACGGAGACACCCCAGATGTTATTACGGGTACGTTCTTTATCCATAATGTACCTTATACTGCATTGATTGATGTTAGGTCTACGCACTCGTATATAGCATGCACTGTGTTTGAGACTTTGGGTATTGTGGTTAAAAGCACTACGAGTGAGGTTACTATGGGTATTGTGGTTGAAAGCACTACAACTGAGGTTACCGTGTTGAGTCTATTAAGGCAGTCTGTGAGAGTGAATAAATTGTTTTAGGATGTACCCTTGGAGGTTCAATGAGTGATATTTTTAGCGGATTTAATGGAACTTCCTTTTGGAGAATTTGACTTAATATTGGGCATAGACTGGCTGGTTAAGCATCAAGTGAATTTGGGCTGTGCTGCAAAGTGGGTGGTACTAAAAATTGAAAAGAGTGATGACGTAGTTGTGATTGGGGAGCATCAAAATTATCTGTCAAATGTGATTTCTATGCTTAGAGCTGAAAAGTTGGTTCGTAAGGGTTGTGAGGCGTATCTAGCCTACATCAGTGCTTTGGGTTCTGAGATTCCATCTATTAGAGATATCAGAACAGTTACGTACTTTTAGGATGTCTTTCCCTATGAACTACTTGGGCTACCTCCAAACAGTGAAGTTGAGTTTGGGATTGAGCTTCTGTCTGGTACAGCTCTGGTATTCATCGCCCTTTATAGAATGGCACCAAAAGAGCATGAGGAGCTTAAAGCTTAGATTCAAGAGTTACTAGATCGAGGGTTCATCTGCCCTAGTGTGTCTCCGTGGGGAGCACCGATTTTATTTGTGAAAAGGAAAGATGGATCCATACGAATGTGTATCGACTACCAGAACCTGAATAAATTGACTATTAAGAATAAGTACCCGCTACCGAGGATAGACGATTGTTCGACTAGTTCTGAGGAGCTTCAACTTTCTCTAAGATTGATCTCCATCAGGGTATCATCAACCGCGGGTCAAGGGGACTGATGTTTACAAGACAATGTTTAGAACTTGTTATGGTCATTACGAGTTCCTAGTGATACCATTTGGACTGACGAATGCACTACCAATTTTTATGGATTTGATGAACCGAGTGTTCCAACCCTATTTGGATCGGTTCGTAGTGTGTCTATTGATGACATTCTGGTGTATTCGAGAACTGAAGATGAACATGATGCACATCTCCGACTAGTCCTGCAAATTCTGAGGGAAAAACAACTGTATGTTAAATTCAACAAGTGTGAATTCTAGCTACGGGAGGTAACATTTTTGGGTCATGTGGTATCTGCTGAGGGGATTAGGGTTAATCCTTGAAAAATTGAAGCAATTTTGGATTGGAAGCAGCCTAAGTCGGTATCTGAGATTTGAAGTTTTCTGGGTCTGGCAGGATATTATAGACGTTTTGTAGAAGGGTTTTTGTTGATTTCTGCACCTCTGACTAAGTTTTTGCGTAAAGGGGTACCTTTTGACTGGACTGATAGGCAGCAAGAAAGTTTTGAGAGGCTTAAGAAGGTTCTAACTGAGGCCCCTATCTTGATTCAGCCAGAGTCTAGGAAAGAGTTTACTATTTACAGTGATGCATCACACGTTGGTTTGGGTTGTGTGTTGATGCAAGAAGGTAAGGTGGTGGCTTATGCGTCTCGTTAGCTTAAGACACATGAGGCGAACTATCCGATACATGACTTGGAGTTGGCCGCTGTGGTGTTTGCACTGAAAATTTTGAGGCATTACTTGTATAGTGAGAAGTGTAACATTTACACGGATCAAAAGAGCCTTAGGTATCTCCTCACTCAGAAGGAGCTAAATCTTAGGCAACATAGGTGGATTGAGCTGCTTAAAGATTATGACTGTACGATTAAATACCATCCTAGAAAGGCTAATGTGGTGGCTAATGCACTAAGCCGTAGGGCTGTGACTGATCTAAGGGCGATGTTTGCTCGTCTCAGCTTATTCGATGATAGTAGTCTTTTATCCGAACTTCAGGTTAAACTAACATGGATTGAACAGATTAAGGGTAAACAGATGGAGGATGAGTCACTGGGTCTTCGATTCTGACAGATAGAGAGTGGGGAAGCTTCATATTTTGAACTGAATAGCGAAGGGGTACTTTGTTTTCGTGGGAGAATCTGTGTACCGAATGATACTGATTTGAGGCAGTTGAAATTGCAGGAGGTGCATAGTAGTCATTATGCTATGCATCCTGGTGGGAATAAGATGTACCGAGACCTTCGTGAGTTATATTGCTGGTCGAGTCTTAAGCGTGAAGTTACCAACTTTGTGAGTAAATGTCTTACTTGCCAACAGGTTAAGGCTGAAAATCAGTTACCTTCAGGGTTGCTTCAGCTAGTTAAGATTCCGCTTTGGAAATGGGAGAGAGTAACTATGGACTTCTTTAGTGGGTTGCCCTTAACGCCTACTAAGAAGGATTCAGTATGGGTTATCGTAGATCGATTGACTAAATCTACCCATTTCATACCTGTTCATATTGATTACTCACTACAGAAGCTGGCTAAGTTGTGTGTGTCAAAAATAGTGAGACTGCATGGGGTACCAGTTTTCATAATATCTTATAGGGATCCTCGCTTCACGTCTCAGTTTTGGAAGAAACTACATAAAGCACTGGGTACAAGGTTAGTTTTCAGTACTGCGTTCCATCCTCAGACCGATGGTCAGCTAAAGAGGATCATTCAGATACTGGAGGATATGTTAAGGAGCTATGTGGTAGAATTTTGAGGCAATTAGGAGGTCTACTTGCCATTAGTAGAGTTTGCGTATAACAATAGCTACCAATCTAGCATACAGATGGCAGCTTACGAGGCACTATATGGTCGTAGGTGTCATACTCCTACGTGTTGAACTGAGTTGGGCAAGCTGTGTATTTTTTGCCCTAAATTAATTTCTGATACTGAGGATAAAGTTCAGTTGATTCGGGATCAACTGAAGGCGACATCTGACAGACAAAAGTAGTATGCAGATTTGAAGCGAAAAGAGATAGAGTATTCTGTGGCAAACTTAATTTTTCTCAAGGTCTCGCCATGGAAGAAGGTATTGCAGTTTAGTCAGAAGGGCAAGTTAAGCCCTAGGTTCATTGGGCCTTACCGTGTATTGAAGCATGTGGGACCGATTACCTATCCACTTGAGTTACCTCTAGAATTGGACCAGATTCATGATGTGTTCCACGTCCCTATGCTGAGGCGATATCGATATGATCCTGCGCATATCGTCTCAACTAAGGAGATTGAGGTTAGGCCAAATCTGACCTTCGAGGAAGAGCCAATTCAGATTTTAGACCGTGATGTGAAGTTTCTGAAGAGGAAGTCTATTCCATTGGTTAAGGTACTATGGTCTAATCACAGTTCTGAGGAAGCCACGTGGGAACCTGAGAAGATGATGCGACAACAATACCCTCATCCGTTTTGACCAGGTAAATTTTGAGGCCAAAATTTTCTTTTAGAGGGTAGAGTTGTAACGCCCCAAAATATAGGTACTTATTTCTTGTGTGTTGTGTAACACAAATGCATGTTTGCTTCAGTGGTTAAGTGTCTTGAGAAGTGTTGGAGGAGTCCTGAGTTCAAGCCTTGGCTTGTACAAAAAGTTTTGTTTTTGCTTGAATTAAACTTGTCTTAGGTCAGTAGGTCTCTTAATTAAAATTGGGTAAAGTGTGTCATAAAAAGCTTGCTGGTCCAGGGGATAGAGGCGTGTTACTGTTATTAAGGGTCATGACTTCGAGTCCTACTGCGCGCAAGGGGTGTTTTATTTTGAAAGTGGTCGTGTGAGAGGTTGTGTGTCAGTGGAACTCTATTGCTTGGGCAGTTCAAGTGTTTAAAGGCGTGGGGAGAGTGCAGCGGAAATTTAGGAGAAGAAAGAGGGATTTAGATGGTGATTGGTTTGAGGATGTTGTGGAAAGACTTTAGGAGGAAATCAAGGAGATGTGAAGGGGGAGAGTGTTAGTGCCGTGGGGACTCTAGGTACTCAAGGGAATTTAGCTTGGGGGTGTAAGAGGTTTCTTTTTTCTCATTTCGTTGCTACCTAGGCTGTTTCCTTTAACTTTTTGCACTTTCGGTATTAGGAGGCCAATTATTGCTTGAGGTTTTGGTAGCTAAATTCTGAGTGTGACCATTTGGGTATTTTGTTCTCCTTCTATATTCTTTCGGTTTGCTTTTCCTTTAGACCATTTCACTTCAGTTGCCGGATCTTTTTTCCTCTCTCCAACTATTTTGTCCATGGTTTATTCTTCTCATTCACACATTTTCTCAAATGGTTTCCTTTTGGCCGAATGCCTATTGCCCTCCTCTCTCTCAAACCATTTCGGCTTTAGCTTGGGGGATTGATTCTTTCCAGCCTTCTTCTCATCTCTCTTAATCTTTTTGCTTTCTCTTGAAAAAATTGAATGCTCCTTTTCAATTGTGTCGACTTCTAGGCTTGGGTCTTGGCTGAATATTAGTTAGTCTTCTTCTCAGGAAATTTTGATTTCATTTTTTTTGTAGGTCGAATGTATCTTTCTCACTCATTCTCTATTCCACCGTAATGGTTGTCATTTAACACTGTGGTTCTGTGGAATGTTGCTAGGGGCTCAATCTCAATATTCATAGGTTGGATTTTATTTTGAAATGTTGAATTTTGGTTTATGTAAATATGAGCCATGCGAAAATGGCTTATTA
This sequence comes from Gossypium hirsutum, assembly GCF_007990345.1. Taxonomy (NCBI): domain Eukaryota; kingdom Viridiplantae; phylum Streptophyta; class Magnoliopsida; order Malvales; family Malvaceae; genus Gossypium; species Gossypium hirsutum. Next base: position 68,783,314 of record NC_053430.1, read on the forward strand.
CTTTGATAAGTTTTGATTTAATGCTTTGGTGTTCAGATATTGCTTTAATGTGTTATATGCTTGGAAATTGTTGATGATTTTGGATGTATATGTGGTTGATGAATCAGCTATGGTATACATATTCATAAGTATGCTTGGTTGATTCGACTATGATTCGTGCTACGATAAAGTATACATGTAAACTTGGTTGATATGTTTGGTTAATGTGTTACATGTGATTTGGCATCAATTGATATTTGGTTATGTCCGAACATGGTAAGAGTTTATTTTAATATATTTATTACATGGTATGTAAGTTTTGTGTTTGGATAAATACAGTTGTATTTGGTTAGGTGATAAAATATAAATGATGGTTATGAACTAGTTGTGATTTGGTAATAATAATCATGATTCGGGTAAATCATGGTTGGTATATTTGTATATTAATTCATTTCAATGGGAGGTTATATGCATATGAAATGATAGGGTAAAATGAAGAAAATGTAACTTTGAACATAGCATGATTATTAGGTATGTTTATATTCGAGTAATGCATTGAAATATTGACCAAATGAATAGTGAATTTCGTATTTTAAAATAAAAAGGTAATATGAATTTTATATGATGCATATATGTTCTATTTGGTTAAAATGATATGATCATGTGTAATTGGTTTTGTGAATAACTTATTGGTTTGGTTATATGAAATGTTTCTTGCATGTAAAGTAATAGGTAAAATGAAAGTAGACATTGAATAAAGCATTTGTATTTAGCATGTTTTATTTTTCTATTATTACATTGGAAATTGACTATATGAAAAGCAGTTCATGCTATAAAATAACCAAATGGTTATATGTGAATCTAATAAATTGTTTTGTTCTTTGTGTATTAATGATTCAAGATTTGTTAAACTAAAGTTTTAAATGTATGTTTTCAAATTTAATCTAAATGATTGTGTGAATGCATGAAAGTTGTATCTTTTCCAGTAATGCCCCGTAACCCTATTTTAGTGACGGATACGGGTTAGGGGTGTTACACTCATGGAGCCAAAACTCACATTTGCTAAACTTTGCAGATAATTTCTTATCACGTAGAGTTTGTAACACAACTCTCAAATGCTCAGTATGTTTAGATTCATCTCGCGAATAGATCAGAATATCGTCAATGAATACAACAACAAATCTGTCTAAATACAATTTGAATATCTGGTTCATTAAGTCCATAAAAACTACAGGAGTATTAGTTAATCCAAAAGTCATAACCAGGAATTCATAATATGCATACCTCGTTCTGAACGTGATTTTCGGTACATCTAACTCTTTAACTCGCAACTGATAATAACCCGATCTCAAATCAATTTTTGAAAATACTATTGCCCCTTTCAACTGATCAAATAAATCATCAATCCACGGTAGAGGATATTTATTCTTTAAAGTCACTTTATTGAGCTATCTGTAGTCGATATACATTCTCATCGTGCCATCTTTCTTTTTCACAAACAATATTGGTGCACCCCAGGGTGAATAACTCAGTCGTGCAAAACCTATATCTGTCAATTATTGCAACTGAGCTTTCAACTCTTTTAATTCTATTGGAGCCATTCTGTACAGAGGTATCGATGGTGTTGTTCCCGGTACTAATTCAATACCAAATTCAACCTCTCTGATCAGTAGCAAACCCAGTAATTCTTCTGGAAATACATCCAAAAATTCTCAAATAACAGGTACTGATTCAATCTTTGATTTAGACACTTTATTATCTAGTATGTATGCTAGATATGCATCATAGCTCTTTTTCATATATTTCTGAGCTAACACAGACGATATCATAGTAGGTAATTCACTCGAGTCATCAGACTTAATCTGAAGAGTCTCACCATTTTGACATTTTAATTCGATAGTCTTTCATCTACAATTCAAACTACATCATGCATAATCAGCCAATCCAAACCCAGAATCGCATCAAACTCATCAAACGGTAGAAGCATCAAGTCAGCCCGAAAATAGTAACCCCGAGTCATCAAAGGACAATTCTTACAAATTTTATCAACTAAAACAAACTTGCCTAAGTGGTTGGATCCTTTAATTACAAACTCTGTAGACTCGACATGTAAACTCTTTTTAAATACTAGATTCATATAGATATATGAATGGGTTGATCCAGGATCTATCAACGCAACTATATCAGTATCAAAAAGAGAAAAAGTACATGTAATAACATCTAGCGAAGATGCCTCCTCCTGTGCACGAATAGCATAAGCTCGGGCAGGTGCTCATGCATTAGATCTTACAATAGAATCTCTCGTAGCACCTTGGTTACCACTCATATTTCTAGTGTTTCGGGGTGGTCTCCCTCTAGTAGTCGTATTACTTACTTTCGCCAGTTGATCTCTTTCAGTTGTAAATTTTTTTGGACAGTCTCGAAGATAATGATCAAGAGATCCACATTTGAAGCAAGCTCTACTCACTAACCTATATTCACCGTAATGTTTCTTATTGCAATGTTTATATTCAGGTCCTACATTTCTAACACTTCCCACGCTGGCAACGGATGTCGCTTGAGGTTTAGAGCTGAAATGTCTCGTATCTCTATCTCTAATTGAAATTCCTACAGAAGCCATAGAACGAGGATGATATTCTCTAGATTTCTTTAATGCTGACTGATGTGATTTGCTCGTAAATCTCTTTCTAAAATCTCTAACTTCTGAATCGGCTTTTCTTTTCTCTTTGCAAAGCTCTCCTGCTTTACAAGCTCTGTCAAATAGAACTACAAACTCTTTCAGCTCAAGAATTCCAACTAAAAGTTTGATTTCTTCATTCAATCCATCCTCGAACATTTTACACATTATAGCTTCAGAAGAAACACATTCACCAGCAAACTCATTGAATCGTACAAACTCTCTTTCATATTATGTTACTAACATACGACCCTATTTCAAGTTAATAAATTCTTTTTGTTTCTGATCAATGATCCTTTGGCTGATGTATTTCTTTCTAAACTTAACTTGAAAGAACTCCCAAGTAACTCTTTCTCGCGGGACTATGGATATTAAGGTATTCTACCACTGATATGCAGTGTCTCTCAATAGTGATACAACACATTTTAAACATTCTTCAGGTGTGCATGACAGTTCATCAAATACCCTAATCGTGTTTTTAAGCCAAAACTCAACTCTATCAAGGTCATCGTTAACAGTGGCTCTGAATTCCTCAGCCCCGTGTTTCTGTATTTTATCCACAAGTGGCTTATTCAATCACAACGGATCCATACCTTGAGGAACTATAGGGATTAGTTGGGGAATAGGTGGGGGTGGAGGTTACTGAACAGCCGGGTTCATACGAATGTACTGTGTGAACCACTCGTTCATTATCTGAAAGAAGGCTTCTTTAGCCTCACCCCCGTGACTACTCATCACGGGTCTAGATACAAAAGACGATGTTCCCTGAGCGGGAGCTGGCGCGTTATTCTTTACATCATCCACTACAGCTCGTTCGAGATCCATTGCTTTATAAAAACACATTTGAAAATGTCAGAAGTCATCACACTATCACAATTTTATATATGGCATGTATAGCTAGACTCACATATGCTATATTATCCTAGAACCGACTAAACTATAGCTCTGATACCAATAAATGTAACACCCATAACCCGTATCTATTACCGGAATAGGGTTACGAGGTATTACCGATCAATAAACATCATTTAACATACATAACCCATACATTTGCATACATATACAATTACCATTCAATACAATCATATTAGCCCTTATAAGGGCTTACGAGGCTTTAAACATGCTTTAAAAGTGGTTTAGTACTAAACCGGTAACATATGAAAATTTTGGAAACTTAGAAAAATTTTAACATTTCAAGGGTCACACACCCCTGTGAACAGGCCGTGTGCCTCACACAGCTAATAGACACACCCGTGTCACAAGCCGTATAGAAATAGGGCATACATATTGACTTGGGTCACATGCCCGACCACACGCCTGTGTGTCAAGCCCGTGTGCCCTTCAAAATGGCCACACACGCCCGTGTGCCAGGCCGTATCAAACCTATAAGGTATATTGACTTATGCAACACAGCCAAGTCACATGCCCGTGTGCTAAGTCGTGTGCTAAATAGGGGACATACTAACTTGTACCACACGGCCAGTCACACGCCCGTGTGTGAGACCGTGTGGAGCATACTGACTTCATTTTAACAACAACAGTAGGGGACACATGGCCACGTAACATGACCGTGTGTCACACACGGCTAAGACACACGCCCGTTTCTATGCCCATGTGGACAAAAATAGGCTATTTGCAAAGCCATTATGCCACCCAAATTTCACATGTAAACACAAGCATAAATGGTAACATTTTTACAACACAATAGGCAGTCATTTCAAAACATTTCATACACATATAATGCCAATTCCACATAATATTTAATTGCTTAACTAATATCATACATTTTCCATTCATAAGTTTACCTTATAACAAACACATTTTCACATCTCCATTCCATCAACTATTTGCCAAAACATACTAAAATATAACATTTATTTTAGCCAAATCACATATCTTAACTTATACACAAAATGTACCAAACCATAATCTCAAGTAACCATAACTATTACAATTATAACAAGCCTATACATGTCATATTTACAATTATCCACAAGTTCAAAAGTACCAATCGGCAATTGGATAGTGTGATGTGTAACTTCGACTTGTCTGAAATGAGCGAGCTATCGAACCTCTATAAAACATGGAAAAAGAAATAGAGTAAGCTTTATAGCTTAGTAAGCCCGTATAATTCAGAATTAAACTTACCATTTATACAAAATCAAGACAAATAATCAAGGTGTATTCAATTCAATTACCAAATGCCTAAACCCAAGCATTCATCACAAGTTAGTCACCTAAATACATGAAATCATCCATTATATCAATACATTGCATCATATCAAATTCATATATCATGTACAACATTGGTAACATTTCATTTTCAATCATATAAATAATAATTCATTTGAAAGCCATAACTCATCTGTATAAACAGAATGTATGCCCGTTCAACTTATTAGAATCTCGAGGGATACTCGGGTGATATACAATACATATAAATTAGTAATCCATCAATTTCTTATCATTTTTTGCTCTTTCAAGCTATGAAGAGTAAGCTCCTCCTAAGCTGATGAACAGTAAGCTCTATTGAGCTGAAACGGTAAGCTCTGACGAGCTGAATTAGTAAGCTCATACGAGCTGAGAACAGTAAGCTCATACGAGCTGAGACCAATAAGCTCTTACGAGCTGATATATCAATAAGCTCATACGAGCTGTGATGAGTCCGCAACACATGCAGGATCTCAACCAATACAGCAACCCTAGTGACATGTCATTTGCGACAGCCCTAAATTGACCCTAGTCGGAAAGTGGTTTCGGGACCACGAAACTGAGTCTTATAAATAATTAAAGGTTATATTCTGTGTTTATGATGTGCGTAAATGCTTGTGTGATAGTTCCATACTTTAATTTGGTCAGTGTATGTGAAATTTATTAGTAGGGACTTATGTGAGACAATTTAGAAATATGCTAGGCAAGTGTTAAAGTGGCCTATTAATATATGTGGGAAAGTGCTTGTCCTTGCATGTCAAATTAGCCAAATTAAAGCATAGTGGCCGGCCATGCTATGGGTGGAAACATGTCACAAACATGTTATGTTAGTGATGTATGTTAGGAAAAATAAAATAAGGAGCATGGTAATAAAATAATGAAAGGGAATATGATGAAAACAAAGAAAAAAAAGTGTCCATCCTTTTTCATTTCTTTTGGCCGAAAGTTCTAAGGAAGAAGGAAGGAGCTCTTGCTTCATGTTCGGCTTGGAAGAGGATTAGGAAGAGGTTCGGCCATACTTGTATCTAGGTTAAGGTATGTTTGATGTTGTGCCATGAGATTCATGCATGTTTTAGTTGTTAGCTTGAGTTCTAACTAGCCCATGGTTTAAATCTTTGCTATGTGAGGGAGATGATACTCGGCCATGGGTGTTGTCTTCTTGGTGGATGTTTGATGTTGTGTTGGTGAGGTATGAAGATGATAGAGTGTGTGTGAGAACTTGAAAAAGGTAGGTCTTAGCAACTTCATGAAGCAATCGGCCATGGTATATCCATAAGTATGATTTATGCTTGTTATGTTACTCATGGTTAAAATGATTCGGCTATGCTTCATGTAAAAATAAAATATACATGTGAATTCGGATATATGTTTATATTTGGTTAATGATTTATCCTTGTGAAGTATAAATTTGTAACATGATTTGAGTTGGAAGTTATTATAATGTATTTGTGCATTCGGGTATATGATGAAAATATATATGAAATGGTTATAATCAACCTTATGATTCGGCTCTTGCACATATATATATGTTTGCACATGATGTATTGGTATGCCATTTATGTGTGGTATTAAGTATATAATTGGCCTCAACATATACATGCATACTCGGCCACATGAGAAGATTAGTGTTGCATGTATTCGGTTAAAGGCAAGCATATTGATGCCTTTATCTTGGTTTAGACAATCGGCTAAAAGGGAGTGTGGGTTAATATGTTGAGTTGATTCATGATTTCACATGTATGTGACTTTAATGTCTAATGTATATATATGGGCTAAGTACCTTGAGTTCCTCTTTTCGATGCTCAAATGATTAAATCAATTTATTTGTTAAATTAAGCTCAAGAGCAAAGGGGAACTAAATCCGATAAAGGGAAGGAAAAAGTGGTCGAATAGCCATCGAAATCGTTCGACAACATCCGAGGTAAGTTTTCGAGTAACGAGACTTAGTTTACAATTTGATTAAGTCATGATGTATGAGCATAACAAATACGTGGTGATATGATGATTCTACTTGAATCGTATGTTGAGTTAATTAGTCTATACGTATGACGGGTAGCCGTATGTGCATAGAGATAGTGTCATAAAGCAAATTAAACCATGCTGTTTGTATGTGGCTAGTGAGCCAAAAATGGGATTGCTTAATACGTGACGTGTGTTTGAACTCCAATTATGAAAATGAAATATAGATGTGTCATGATTTATTGATATGTGTATGAATATTTGGATGATAACTGGGCTAAGTCCCGAAGGCAATTGCGCTAGTGACTAGTTCCGGGCAAGTCCCGAAGGCATTTGTGCAAGTTACTATATCCGGACAAGTCCCGAAGGCATTTGTGTGAGTTACTAAATCCGAGCTAAGCCCCGAAGGCATTTGTGCGAATTACTAAATCCGGTCTAAGTCCCGAAGGCAATTGTGCGAGTTACTCTAACCGGGCTATGTCCCGAAGGCATTTGAGCGAGTAGCTATATCCGATTAAATTCCGAAGGTACGTGATTTCGGAATGAGCGATCTTGCTGTAATAATTTCAATTAATACGCTCGTAAAATCTCAACAATGAGGTATGTTTCGTATGTGCATTGGAATAATTGATTCCTTTTGAATATTATTCGCTCAGTCGATTAATGAGCTTCCGGTCTTTGGTTAAGTTGATCCGTTATGTATGAATATAGGGCTTGGAATGTGAAGTAGGAATGATTTCGAGAATATGTGTATATGAAATTATCCGCTTAGTTATATGAATGCTATACTTTAGTCGTGCTTAATTTTATGGCTCAAAGCTTACTAAGCATTAAATGCTTACTCCGTTTCTTTGAATCTCTGTTTTATAGATTTTGGTTCGTCAGCTATCGGACTCGGGATTTTTGGAAGTCGAAGTCTCCCACACTATCAAAACCCTTTTGGTACACTTTTGGTTGAACTCTGAAAATGGCATGTATAGGACTACCCTTTTTGTTGTTGGTCATGTACCCTTTGGTTTTGTATAAATTTGGATAGCCATGCGAAAATGGCTTATATACACTTTGGGCATGGTATTATAATCATTTTGTATGTTGTTCATTAAGAGGTATGGAAATGTTTGGAAACGATTAGCCATTGGAATGGTTAATCATGATCATATTTTGTGCTATATATGCTAAAGTGCTAGTTGAATCATGGAAACTATGAAATAGGTAAAGTCTACCTTAAAGGCAGATGCTGACAGCAGCAGTGATGTGGATGTGAAAAATCACTAAAAATAGTAGAAATGGAATTAAATAGTTAATAAATTATGTAAACGAACCTTGATGAATCTATTTTCATAGGAAAGTAACGAAACAATCATATGAACAGTATGTTAAGAGATATTTAAGTTTTCGTGAGACAGGGCCAGAACGGTTTCTGGATTCCCTGTTCCGACTTTGGAAATTCATTATAAATTAACCAGAGATAATTAGAAGTCATTCCATATATGTATAAATTCCTTTTTGAGTCTAGTTTCTATAGAAACAAACGGCATCAGTATTGAAGCCCTGTACAGGGGGATATCCAAGTCGTAATGCGCAAAGGTCAGAGTAGTCGAACCCTGAAACAGGGGAGACTTTAACTAATAAACTGTACTAATTGGCTTGACCAAAAATTCTAGAAAAAAATTTTTATATTGACATATGAGTCTATTTTCGGGAAAAATTTACGGAACTAGTTTTCGAGTTTTGAAACTCAAGATATGATTTTTAAGGCGACAGTGATGCAGTAACCAGCTTGTCTGGAAATTTTTAAATGGACTGTGAAAATAAATGAATTTAGTCCGTTCACACCTCGTGTCCGACTCCGGCAACGGCCTCGGGTACGGGGTTTACAACATTCGTATCCTACGAATTCTTAAAGTTCAAACGGGTCTCAGTAATAAATAAGCTATATCGATATGTAACATCCCAAAATAGGGCCTAAACGAAATAGTGGTTGCAAAACCACGAATCTGAGATAGAAAAGTATATTCCGATTAATTTTTATAATTTACCGAGTGATTAGATGCATGTGTTAGAGTATCAATGGAAAATTTTATAGATAGCATGCTTAATTTACCTACTAGGGCTTAATTGCAAAAGTTGATAAATATGAGTTTTAGATGCTAAAGGATTAAATTGAAGAGTATAATTGAAGTAGAGGTCCTTAAATGGTAATTAGACCATTAGGTTTCATGGACAAAAAATTGACATACATAGATAAAAATAACTAAAGTTTTAATGAAGGGTATTTTAGTCATTTGGTAATTAAAAGATTAAAAAAGGGAAATAGATGGAAAAATGTGTCCATCTTCTTCATTAGTCTTAAATTTCAAGGGTTCTCCATAGCTAGGGTTTTTTCAAGCTTCCAAGCTTCATAGTAAGTGATTTCAAGCCCCGTTCTTAATGTTCTTTACGTTTTTGAAGTCCCGGTAACTTGATTTAGCTTATTCTAGCAATAATTTAACATAGGGTTCATATTTGGAAAACTACCCATAAGTGAAATGTGTTTATTTTGATGTTTTATGGTAGAATATGAAGCTTGAAATTATGTTAAACGACTTGAGCTAAGCGATTTTAAGCGAAAACGAGTAAAACGACATAACCAGTAAAAATACCTAATGGTCAGAAGTACATGTTAGAGTGGGAATTTGATGTTGCCATAGGTAAATAAATGATCAGCATGTCATAAAATATAAGAATTAGGGATAAAGTTTCATTTCCAAGCCTTGGGGAAAAAGTGTAAATATGCAAAAGTTTAGGGGTAAAATCATAATTTTTCCAAAGTTAGAGTTAGGGATTTTTTTGATAAATGTGAATATTAAATAAGTTAAATTTGCTATTATAAATCAAGAAGAATGAAATTCGGGGTTAGACCGAGGAAAGAAAAAGGTTAAGGACTAATTCGAAATATTTGATCGTATTTTGTATCGAGGTAAGTTTGCGGTAAATAAATGCAATGTTTTATTATTTATTATTAATGATGTTATTTTTCAACATCTATATATTTATTTTATAAATTTATTCCTTGATGATTCAAGCAAGAATTGACGGAGAAATGATACTTAAAAGTCTCGGTTGAACCTTAAGAATGTGTAGGATACAAATGTCATGACATTAGGGTTTAAGGATACCAAGTAAGACCATGCCAAGGCATGGCATTGGTAAGTTTTACAAGGCAAGGAAATCATGTAAGACCATGTCAAGACATGGCATTGATAAACTACTATAAGGCAAATATCCCATGTAAGACCATGCCAAGGCCTGGCAATGGTGAGTTCATAAGGCAAGGATACCACGTAAGACCATGTCAAGACATGGCAATGGTAAGTTTAAAAGGGAAAGGTACCCAGGTATCCTTAGTATTCCAAATGGTTCAACGAAAAATTCAAAGAGTGTACCAAAGGGAAGGTAAGATAAGTCCATGTTCGAAAGGTTCAGGTTATCTTGATAATTCATTTAGAATGTTGTTATTTATTTACATGCAAACTTACTAAGCTTTATGCTTACTCCCTTTCTTTTCTCTCTTTTTTATATTATCGCAAAACCAACTCGAAAAATCATAAGGACGTCGGAGATCACCTCACACTATCAACGAGTTATCTCAGTATTTTGTGACTAGAAATACTTTAAGTTATGGCATGTATAGGGACTTGGCTATTTTGTGTGTATGTCCTTATGATATGATTAAATAATGGCATGTGAATACTTGGTAATGATTAGCTTATGGTATAGCTAAATAAGAACATGTTTTGGTATTATGTATGCCTAAATGAGGTTTGATGCAAAGAAACTATGAAAGAGTAAGAGTTGGCCATGGAATAGTTAGGAAACAGCATCAGTGATGTGGATTTGAAAAATCACTAAAAATTTTAGAAATGGAATTAAATTATGAATGAGATATGAAATTAAAGCTTATTGAGTCTATTTTTGTAGGAAAGAAATAGAGCAAGCAAAAGAAATTTATATTCTAAGATATTTAAATTTCTATGAAACTGGTTCAGAGTGACTTCATCATCCCCTGTTCCAAATTTGGAAAATCACTAACAATTGTACAAAACGAATTATTAGTCAAAATTTATATTTATAGATTTCTTATATTTTCATTAGAAATAAATAGAAGTGTTATCTGATTTATGTATAATGAGATAATCAATTTTTTGTGAAGAGAGGTCAGGTCCGCTGAACTGCAAAATAGGGGAATATTTAATGAATAAACTGTACTAATTAGCCTAACCAAAAATTCTAGAAAAATTATGGTAAGAAGATATATGAGTCTAGTTTTAGGGAAATTTCACAGATTTAAATTTCGAGTTTTTTAACTCGAGTTATAACTAGTTTAGTGACTGTTACGCAGATGGACTATTTTATTATGAATAGTGAATAAATTGTTTTGATTTGTGCAAGTAATCGGAAAATTTCTAATGTTCCCAGTTTAGTCCCGAACCGTTCCAATTGCACGTTTTAGGCCTCAAAGGCCCTTTTTATGGATTTATTGGATGAATGTTAGCGAATTAATAGTTATTTTAAAAAGTAATTTTTTTATGCCCCGAACAGGTAAGATAAGTCTGGTAACGCCTCGTGCTCGACTCCAGTGACGGTCTCGGGTAAGTGGTGTTACACGATATGGAGTTCATAATCCAAATATATCAAGTACTCAATTATACACATTCATTACAATTATTTCAAGTATTTAAAAGTTCGATTCTAATTATACGAACTTACCTCGAGTTACTCGGATGGAAACTATCGACTATTCGTCCACTTTTCTTTTTTCCCGGATTTAATTCTGATCTCGACTTATCTTGATCTATATATTATCAAATTCAGTACATTTAGTATTAAATCAATTCAATTTAGCCCATAATTCATATTTTAATAAATTTACACATTTTCCCCTAAACTTTCATATATTTACAATTTAGTCCTTTTCACATAAAATTGTAAATTCATGCAATTTAGTACAATTACATGCTTAGCCAAATTTACCACATGTTACTAGCAGCCCAAATTTTCAATTTATTCACACTTTTAACCACCACATTTTACATTTTCACAATTTAATCCCTATTTTGCATTTTTGTCAAAAAGTCACTTTACAAAACTAGTTTAACTATTAACAAATATTCAAAATCCATCATCAACCCTCAAATAACTCAAGCATTCAACAATGGCAACATGTTAAATCTTTAACCATTTCAAAATCTAAGGTACGAGCTAGCTATAATACGAAGCAACGATCACAAAAACATAAAAATCATCAAAAATTGAGTCAAAATCACATACCAATTTAAATTCCAAGTGACTGAACCCTAGAGAGCAAAATTTTCTTCTTTTTCTTCTTTAAAATCGGCTAAGTGAAGATGACAATGAGAAAATAGAACCATTTACCATTTTAACCTTAAAATTAATTCAAAATTTCATTTATACCAAACCATTAACATCCACTAACATAAAAATGGTATATTCATCACTTAAGGAACTTTACTTTAATGTTCTATAGCTATTTGACACTTTTAGCTAATAGAACACAAGTTTTACACATTATGATATTTACTCCTTTTTACCAAATTAAGTATTCAAACAGTAAAATATCCTTACGAAACTTTCACACTATAATTCTATCATGCTGTAAACTTTAATAAAATAATTAAATAAATATTTTGACCTTGGATTTGTGGACCCAAAACCACTGTTCTAATTTGACTAAAAAACGGGCTATTACAACCAGTGACCACATAAGGTGTTGAAGCTTCCTGTCAAGCATGAATCGCATAACCCTAGCTGGTGCTTGTGCCTCAGATCTAACAACAGAATATTTTGTTTCACTTTGACTACTTGTAACACCCCAAACCCGCCCTAGACATTACGACCGAATTTGACGTGTCGCATCAAAGTGTTGTTGAAAACCAGGCTTGTCAATAAAATATCGTTATTAAATTTTCAATCCCTTTTAATTATTATCTAAAAAAATTTCTCGTCAAAATGTTTACCCTTTTAACTATCAGTGTTATATTAAATTGATTTAAAAATGCTGAAGCTTTTTAAGTCGATGAAGTTTAAAACGCGTGTTTTAAAAAAACAATAATTGTTTTAAAAACTTGTCTTTACCTAGACTAGCAGTTTAAAAGAAATAATTCCAAGCCCAATTAAAAATTAATACCCACAAACGGCCATATTACATAATTAAAAACCCAAAAGTGTAATTTAAATTAAATTAAGTCAATTGCAAGACACAGTAGTCATGTGGCCACCTCCAAGTCCCTTGCAGCACCAAATTGCCTAAGGTTGGGGATTACCTGTACAGTTAAAAAGGAAGGGTGAGTTTACGAAAACTCAGCGTGTAGCCCCTATCAGTCAAACAGTAAATAATGCATGCAGTAATAGTCTGGGCCTAAGCCCTATTCAGTAACAGTACAATCTGGGCCTTAGCCCTATACAGTAACAGCTTGGACCTAAGCTCAATACAGTAACAGTACAGTCTAATGCAAATATGCATCCCACCCAAATCCAGCCAGCACCCCACCCGTACCAACCAACCCACCATATGAGGATATAAATCAACCACCCAGCCAGCACACCAATATCGGAGTAAAACTACCTTAATAATAATGCAGCATAGCTGCCAAAAAAGTAAATGTGGCAAAGCCACTAGTATCAGTAATTGTGGCATAGCCACCAGTAATAGTGAATGTGACATAGTCACGAGTACAGTACTTCCTCCACATCAAAATCCTGACCCCATGCAGTATGTCATGTCATAAATATTACGTATATGTAAATTCATACTCAGTACAATCATATGTGTGTAAATCATAAGCACATCAGTCATACAGAACCTAAGGGCTACTCGTCATTTTGTCATACAGGGGTAATACGATCATTTTACCCTATAGGGGCATTACGGTCATTTTACCCTATAGGGGTATTACGATCATTTTACCCTACAGGGGTATTACGGTCATTTTACCTTACAAGGGTATTACGGTTATTTTACCTATTTTGGGGTTTCAGCTCAGATAACAACCTCTCCGAAGGTCTACAGTCACTTGGAACGATACAGATAACCTAAATGATCATAACGGTGTAAATTGGCCCAAGTGGCTTCAAACGCTCATGTGGCCAATTTAGCCCTAATTTAGTTACAGCTATGTGACCTGCATAGCCCAGTCCAATATTTATTACTTACTGTGGATTTAATCTGTGTGGGGCCCATGAGTTCATTTGGTACACACGGCCTATTTCGGCCCAACGTGGCCCATAACAACTCAAGTCCACGGAATCGCTCGTGGTGGCCTTTACAGTCTATCACCTATGGTTTGTGGGCTTGGTTTACCCCACAAGCGATTGCATGCTCGTGAAGCCTCAAATGCCAAAGTTTCGGCACTTTGGCTTTTCGGCTTTTACCGATATAGAGTAAGGAAGGGTGTGGTTACACACTTGTTTATGCAACCGTTCCAAGTTCCTCGAGCGCCCAACCTACATTTAATTCAACATACAGTCAATCATTCATTTATTAGTGTTCATAAACACTACATCCCAAAATCAGTACTCCCACTTACCTTGACCGAAAGTAGTGTGGTTAAATACACATAGATCGATAACTACAACGTTCACACGCTTCTTGCCGTATAACTGCATAAACCATAGATCTTATTAAATAGGATTGCTCATAGGTGTAGCCTAAATCCATGATCATCAACTCCAAAACAAGGTATCATATTACCTTTATAGAATAGTAAGGAAAAAGGTTTTGATTGCCTCCAAAATACTTGCACTCCAACACTTCTCGTGAGAACCGAGAAACCCAACGATCCATATAAGAAACCAAACACCCGAATGGTGTTATCAAGCCAGAACTCGGCCCTTTCAGCATCATCAGTAACTATGGCCCTGAACTCCTCAGCCCCGCGCTTCCTAATCAAGTCTACAGGTGGCTTACTCAGCCTCACAGGATCAGTGACTGATGGCATTACGGGCTCTTGGGGTGGATTATTCAAATTCGGGAATTGTTGGACAGCCGGATTGGTTCGGGCATATTGCGCGACCCACTCATTCATCATGGTAAAGAAGGCTTGTTTAGCCCCCTCACCTTGATTATTCGCAGATGACTAAGGTTCAATAGGCGGTGTCCCTTGTGCAGGAGCAGCCGCTACACTTTCAATGTCATCCGCCAAGGTTCTCTCTACACCGGGATCCATTTACTAATCAAAACATAAATTTTAACCGTCAGAAGTCATCACACAGTTAAACATTAACATTCGGCATGTATAGCTAGACTCATACGTGCTATGGTAGTCCTAGAACCGACTAAACCATAGCTCTGATACCAATCAAATGTAACACCCCGAACCCGAGGCCGTCGCCGGAGTCGAACACGAGGTGTTAACAGACTTCAAACCACTTATTAAAATTTTTTTCCAGACAAGCTGCCAATCTGCGTACTAGTCGCTTTAAAAATCATATCTTGAGCTCTGGAACTCAAAATCCAGTTCTGTGAATTTTCCCTGAAAATAGACTCATATGCCCATCTACACATTTTTTTTTAGAATTTTTGGTCGGGCCAATTATACAGTTTATTAGTCAAAGTCTCCCATGTTACAGGGATCGACTACACTGACCTTTGTGCATTACGACTTGGATATCTCCCTGCACAGAGATTCAATACTGATGCCGTTTGTTTCTATAGAAACTAGACTCAGAGAGGAATCTATACATATATGGTATGACTCCTAATTATCTCTGGTTAATTTATAATGAATTTCCAAAGTCGGAACAGGGAATCCAGAAACTGTTCTGGCCCTGTCTCACGAGAACCTGAATATCTCTTAACATACTGTCCATATGATCTTTTCATTGCTTCTATATGAAAATAGACTCATCGAGCTTCGAATACATAATTTATTCATCAATTAATTCCACTCCTACTATTTTTAGTGATTTTTCAATCTCACGTCACTGCTGCTGCCAGCATCTGTTACGAAAGCAACTATGCCCATTTCGTGATTTCTCCTTGATCTAACTAGTAATTCGTCATACATATCACAAATTATGATCATGACTAGCCATGCCAAAGGCTAATCATTGTCAAACATCCCCCTACTACACTATTGCCATATCATGAATTTTAACACCAAAATAATCAACCATGACATATGGCGTAAAAAGGTCGAATTATCAAGATTTACGACCTAACGTTATGAAACCAAACCCAACCGAACATTTATGCCATTTTCGCATGGCTAAAAGTTTACATACCAAAGTTCAAACACAACATAATAGCCTATACATGCCGAAATGTTCTCCTAAGCCGACTAAGAAGAAAGTACCAAAACTTGCTAGCCGGTGTGATGACTTCGATGACGGCCCGACCACGCAAAAGGAGATGAGTCCAAGAAACCTAGAATAGGTGACAAGGAAACACCGAGTGAGTTTATAACTCAGTAAGTCATAAGCAATACACTACCATCCATTAATAACATTATCACAAGAGGAAACAAAATGGAACGAGGCTAGTTACTCCATCCATACCGAACCATACCATAGTTCCTCCGACCTATCGGTTCAATCTCATACCAAATCATGCATTCACAATCCATATACTCATCAATAGAATATTCGAGGCATTTTCATAAATCATTTTATTTTCGTTACAATCATACAACTAAACGGCCTTTCACCCATTCCACGATAAATCTTATGTACGTGACTTCAAGTATATTCGTCACATGGGTTCAAACTTACCAAGCTCAACTCCAAATATAGACATAGCACCTATTAGCCATGAGCTCAAGATACTTACCCGATCCGCTGTCCGTGATCGACTCAATAGTGTCGCACACTTAGTGTCCATAATGATTCAAGAACATATTAAGTCCGCACACTCAGTGCTATATAATCAGCTCGCACACCTAGTGCTACATAATCAAACTCGCACACTTAGTGCTACATAGTCAAACTCGCACACTTAGTGCTACATAATCAAACTCGCACACTTAGTGCTACATAGTCAATTCGCACACTTAGTGCTGCACAATTTAAACCCGCACTCTTAGCGCCAATCTCATGGTCATACTTGTTTATACCCACACATTTAGTGCCGAGATCAACAACTCAATACATCTCACCTCTTTTCTTTTCATTCAACACTTTCATCATCACATACGTACATGCATATATATATATTTATTCATTCCATTCAGCATCATTACATAGACGTTATGACCATTTGAATTAATACCAACTATATGCTTAATGACTTACTTTATGTTGGGTAAAATAATTCCGAGTCGGCTACTCGATGACCTTCGATTTCCCCTTGTTGGACGCCTCTCCTTTAGGTTCTTGAGCTTAAATAATACAAATAAGAGTATTCAATATTTAACCCAATAACATGAATTTATTTATCACATTCGGCAATCACATATCATTAAATTTTCAAACCAAAATGTCATTATATGACCACATATACACATATCCATATACTTAAGCTCAATAATTATAGTGTAATATCATGTACCCACTTTAAGTATATTGCCGAATATACTTAATCATACATACACCTAACCAAAACAATTTCCTAAAATCTTTATATCATTTATACACTAAGCCGAATACTCTCACCAAGTTCACCTATATTCTTCAACAATTCCTTCATTGATCAAACACATATTCGGCTAAAGAAATGGCAATTTTAGCAACCTTCGATTTAGTACTTAACTTTTACCACATATCAAATAACTCATTTCCTTACTCATGTGACCACGTATATTCGGTCATGCATACACACATAAAATCAATTTGGAGACTCTATCAATCCAACATACATTCGGCACCTTCATCCACCATTCTACCAAGCATGTAATATTCAAACACAACCAAACTCACATTCGGCCCTAGCTCATAACAAGGTAGCCGATTCTTTTTGTAGTTCAAACACTCCTCTATCATCATTCACCTAACTTTAACATGAAACAACAAAACTCACCATTTCTCATCCAAATAACATGAACAACAACCATTTCTTGAACACTTTCTCATGACCGATTGCTCATGTTACCAACAAGATTCAAGATTTGAACATGGGCTATTTAGAACTCAAGTCAATTACTAAAACATGCATGCATCTCAAGGACAACATCAAACATACCTTAGTCTAGCAAACCACCATAGCCGATTTTCTCAAGCTTTTCCCCTTCCTTTCTTTCCTCTATTCGGCCAAAGATGTTCAAGAATGAACACTTTTTTTTTTGTTTTCTTTCTTCAATTCACGGCAACAAGGGGGTATGGATGAGACCATATTTTTTTTTCATCACCCTTCCTTTCATTATTTAATCACCATGCTCATTATTTTATTTTTCTTAACATACATCACTAGCATAACATGTTGGAGACATGTTTCCACCCATAGCATGGCCGGCCACTATGCTTTAGTTTGGCTAATTTGACATGCAAGGACAACACTTTCCCACTTTAATACTATTTGGTCCTTACTTATTTACCTATCATAATTTTCCAAGTCTTTCAACTAGATCCTTTCAAGCAAAATTCACATTCCTAATATAAAATTAAAACATCAAATTTTTGTACAAGTACTATCACACATATAAGATATGCAAATAAAATTTTAACTAAATTTTATGACTCGGTTTTGTGGTCCCGAAACCACATTCCGACTAGGGTCGAATTAGGGCTGTCACAACTCTCCCCCACTTAAGAAATTTTCGTCCCCGAAAATCTTACCGGTAAATAGGTTTGGGTATCGTTCTTTCATCGAGCTCTCAGTTTCCGAAGTAGCTTCCTCGATCCCGTGTTTGAGCCATAACACCTTCACTAACGGAACCCTTTTGTTTCGCAACTCCTTCACTTCACGAGCTAGGATACGCATCGGTTCTTCTTCATAACTCATATCGGCTTGAATTTCAACCTCTGATGGGCTAATTATGTGCGATGGATTAGATCGATAGCGTCGAAGCATCGAAACATGAAAGACGTCGTGAATCTTTTCAAGCTCAGGGGGCAAAATTAATCGGTATGCAACTGGTCCAACTCGTTCGGATACTTCGTACAGGCTGATGAATCTCGGACTCAACTTGCCCTTACGGCCAAACCTGAGTACCTTTTTCCAAGGCGAAACTTTAAGGAACACTTTATCTCCCACCTGATATTCAATGTCCTTTCGTTTCAAGTCCGCATACGATTTCTGACGATATGTGGCTGCCTTCAGACTTTCACGGATTACCTTTACTTTCTGTTCGGCATCTTTAATCAAATCAACTCCGAAAATTTTACTTTCACCGAGCTCGGTCCAAAACAATGGTGTACGGCATTTACGACCGTACAAAGCCTCGTAAGGTGCCATCTTAATACTTGATTGAAAATTATTGTTGTAAGCGAATTCAATCAAAGGTACATACCGTTCCCATGAACCACTAAACTCAAGGATGCAGCATCTCAGCATATCCTCGAGTATCTGAATTATCCGCTCGGATTGACCATCAGTTTGGGGATGAAAAGTGGTGCTAAAATGCAGCTTGGTACCCAAAGCTTCTTGCAATTTCTTCCAAAATCGCGAGGTGAATCTCGGATCTCTATCCGACACGATAGAAATAGGTACTCCATGTAATCTCACAATCTGAGAGACATACAATTCGGCTAGTTTATCCAATGAAAAATCCGTACGCACGGGGATAAAGTGAGCCGACTTAGTCAGTCTATCAACAACAACCCAAATCGCATCCTTCTTACTTGTTGACAATGGTAGTCCGGACACAAAGTCCATTGTGACTCGATCCCATTTCCACTCGGGTATCATGATCGGCTGAAGTAATCCTGAAGGCACTTGATGTTCTGCTTTCACTTGTTGACATATTAAGCATCTCGAAACAAAGTCAGAGATGTCTCGTTTCATACCATGCCACCAAAACTGACGTTTCAGATCGTTGTACATTTTCGTACTCCCCGGGTGAATTGACATTCGGCTACAATGAGCTTCATTCAGAATCATCGAAATGAGTTCTGAATTTCTTGGAACACACAACCGACTTCTGAACCTCAAACAATCGTCATCATCAATTTGAAATTCGGATTCCATATTCGGAATACATTCAGCCCGTTTTGCAACCAATTCATCGTCGACTTTCTGAGCTTCACGAATTTGATGAATCAATGATGGTTTGGCCTTTAATTCAGCTACTAACACATTGTCGGGTAGAACAGACAAGTGCACATTCATCGCTCGTAAAGCAAACAGCGATTTCCGGCTTAAGGCGTCCGCAACCACATTAGCCTTTCCCGGGTGGTAATCAATGACAAGCTCGTAATCTTTCAACAACTCAAGCCAACGTCTTTGTCGCAGATTTAAGTCTCTTTGAGTCATCAAATATTTGAGACTTTTGTGATCCGAAAATACATGGCACTTTTTGCCAAACAAATAATGTCACCATATTTTCAAAGCAAATACGATGGCGGCTAGCTCGAGATCATGGGTTGGATAATTTCTCTCGTGTGGCTTCAATTGTCTCGACGCATAGGCCACAACTTGACCTTCTTGCATCAATACGCAACCCAACCCGAGTAGGGATGCGTCACTATAAATGACAAACTCTTTGCCTGATTCAGGTTGCACTAAAATTGGAGCTTCAGTCAAATAAGTTTTCAGTTGATCGAAGCCTTTCTGACATTTCTCCGTCCATTCGAACTTAGCATCCTTTTGAAGTAGCTTCGTCATTGGTGTGGCTATCATCGAGAAACCTTTTACAAATCGTCGGTAATAACCAGCGAGTCCCAAAAAGCTCCGAACCTCAGTAATATTTCTCGGAGGTTTCCAGTTAAGTATGGCTGAGATTTTGTTCGGGTCAACTCGAATACCCGATGCGGATACCACATGACCCAAGAAGCTAACCTCTCTTAACCAGAACTCACACTTACTGAACTTAGCATATAACTTCTTATCCCGCAAAACTTGCAACATTAATCACAAGTGTTCAGCATGTTCGATCTCATCTCTTGAATAGACCAAGATGTCATCAATGAACACAACTACGAACCGATCCAAATATGGTCTGAAGATCCGATTCATCAAATCCATAAATACTGCAGGGGCATTAGTGAGCCCAAACGGCATCACTAAGAACTCGTAGTGACCGTACCTCGTTCTGAAAGCAGTTTTGGGTATGTCCGGATCTCAAATTCGCAACTGATAATAGCCCGATCTCAAATCTATTTTTGAGAACACTGTGGCTCCCTTCAGTTGGTCGAACAAATCATCGATGCGCGGCAACGGATATTTGTTCTTTATCGTCACTTTATTCAGTTGACGATAGTCAATGCACAACCTCATGGTTCCGTCCTTCTTTTTCACAAACAATACTGGTGCACCCCAAGGTGAGAAACTTGGTCGAGCGAAACCTCTATCCGTCAATTCTTGCAACTGAGCTTTCAACTCCTTTAACTCGGTTAGTGCCATACGATACGGAGCTATCGAAATTGGCGTAGTTCCAGGTACAAGCTCAATACCAAATTCTATCTCCCGAACAGGTGGCAAACCCGGTAACTCTTCAGGAAAAACATCCGGGTATTCACAAACCACCGGCACAGATTCGGGTTTCTTTTCTAACTCTTTGTCATCAAGTACATACGCAAGGTATGCTTCGCACCCTTTTCTCACATATTTCTGGGCCAACATTGCTGATATTACAGCTGGCAACCCCTTCAAATCCGTAGACTCAACTCGGATTACCTCGTTATTTGCGCACCTCAAATCAATAGTCTTGCTTTTGCAATTTACAACCGCATCATGCGCGGTCAGCCAATCCAAACCAAGAATAACATCAAATTCATCAAACGGCAAAAGCATCAAGTCCGCCGGGAAACAAGAACCTCGAATTACTAGGGGACATCTCTTACACACTTTGTCGACAAGCACGTAACGACCCAAGGGATTTGACACCCGAATTACGAACTCAGTAGACTCAACAGGTAGAGTCTTACTGGATGCTAAGGTTTCACATACATATGAATGAGTAGAGCCAGGGTCAATCAATGCAATCACATTAGTATCAAAGAGAGTGAAGGTACCATTGATGACGTCAGGGGAGGATGCCTACTCTCGTGCGCGAATGGCATATGCTCTAGCAGGAGTACGGTTCTAAGCTCGAACAGCCGTATCAGAGGTCCCTCTCTGACTACCACCCCTACCTCTTAAAATTCTCGGTGGTCTACCTCTAGTTGTCACTCCACTAGGTCTTGCACCTTGAATCTTATTCTTCTCATCAAGCTCCGTGCAATCTCTAATGAAGTGGTCCTTCGAACCGCATCCGTAACAGGCCCTGTTAATAGACTTACCCCAACATTCACCTATGTGTCGTCTTCCACATTGGGGACATTCAGGTTTCTCTAGACGATTATTGCCCACACTAGCTACCGAAGTAGCTCGGGAGTCCGTCGATGGTCTTGCTCTGATGGAAATTCCCGCAGTCGTCCTCGACTTATTAGTGTCCTCCCTGAACTTCTTTACGGCTGAGAACGGAGCTTTACCCGTCGATCTTTTACGATAGTCTCTAGCTTCAAATTCAGCCTTCTTCTTCTCCTTTCCAAGTTCTTCCGCCTTGCAGGCTCGTTCGACTAGTGTTACGAATTCTTTTATTTCCAAAATACCCATTAGTAGCTTTAAATCCTCATTCAATCCTTCTTCGAATCTTTTGCACATAGCAACCTCATCAGCTACACACTCCCGGGCATACCTACTGAGTCTTACGAATTCATGTTCGTATTCAGATACTGTCATACGGCCTTGCTTGAGTTCCAAGAATTCCTTACGGTTTTGATCAATGAACCGTTGACTAATATATTTCTTTCGAAATTCCGTCTGAAAGAAGTCCCAAGTTACTCGTTCGTTTGGGACTATGGAAATCAGGGTCCTCCACCAATAGTAGGCTGAGTCCCGCAACAAGGATATAGCACACTTTAGACATTCATCGGGTGTGCATGACAGTTCATCAAACACTCGAATGGTGTTATCAAGCCAGAACTCGGCCCTTTCAGCATCATCAGTAACTATGGCCCTGAACTCCTCAGCCCCGCGCTTCCTAATCAAGTCTACAGGTGGCTTACTCAGCCTCACAGGATCAGTGACTGATGGCATTACGGGCTCTTGGGGTGGATTATTCAAATTCGGGAATTGTTGGACAGCCGGATTGGTTCGGGCATATTGCGCGACCCACTCATTCATCATGGTAAAGAAGGCTTGTTTAGCCCCCTCACCTTGATTATTCGCAGATGACTAAGGTTCAATAGGCGGTGTCCCTTGTGCAGGAGCAGCCGCTACACTTTCAATGTCATCCGCCAAGGTTCTCTCTACACCGGGATCCATTTACTAATCAAAACATAAATTTTAACCGTCAGAAGTCATCACACAGTTAAACATTAACATTCGGCATGTATAGCTAGACTCATACGTGCTATGGTAGTCCTAGAACCGACTAAACCATAGCTCTGATACCAATCAAATGTAACACCCCGAACCCGAGGCCGTCGCCGGAGTCGAACACGAGGTGTTAACAGACTTCAAACCACTTATTAAAATTTTTTTCCAGACAAGCTGCCAATCTGCGTACTAGTCTCTTTAAAAATCATATCTTGAGCTCTGGAACTCAAAATCCAGTTCTGTGAATTTTCCCTGAAACTAGACTCATATTCCCATCTACACATTTTTTTCTAGAATTTTTGGTTGGTCCAATTAGTACAGTTTATTAGTCAAATTCTCCCATGTTACAGGGATCGACTACACTGACCTTTGTGCATTACGACTTGGATATCTCCCTGCACAGAGCTTCAATACTGATGCCGTTTGTTTCTATAGAAACTAGACTCAGAGAGAAATCTATACATATATGGTATGACTCCTAATTATCTCTGGTTAATTTATAATGAATTTCAAAAGTTGGAACAGGGAATCCAGAAACTGTTCTGGCCCTGTCTCACGAGAACCTAAATATCTCTTAACATACTGTCCATATGATCTTTTCGTTGCTTCTATATGAAAATAGACTCATCGAGCTTCGAATACATAATTTATTCATCAATTAATTCCACTCCTACTATTTTTAGTGATTTTTCAATCTCACGTCACTGCTGCTGCCAGCATCTGTTACGAAAGCAACTATGCCCATTTCGTGATTTCTCCTTGATCTAACTAGTAATTCGTCATACATATCACAAATTATGATCATGACTAGCCATGCCAAAGGCTAATCATTGTCAAACATCCCCCTACTACACTATTGCCATATCATGAATTTTAACACCAAAATAATCAACCATGACATATGGCGTAAAAAGGTCGAATTATCAAGATTTACGACCTAACGTTATGAAACCAAACCCAACCGAACATTTATGCCATTTTCGCATGGCTAAAAGTTTACATACCAAAGTTCAAACACAACATAATAGCCTATACATGCCGAAATGTTCTCCTAAGCCGACTAAGAAGAAAGTACCAAAACTTGCTAGCCGGTGTGATGACTTCGATGACGGCCCGACCACGCAAAAGGAGATGAGTCCAAGAAATCTAGAATAGGTGACAAGGAAACACCGAGTGAGTTTATAACTCAGTAAGTCATAAGCAATACACTACCATCCATTAATAACATTATCACAAGAGGAAACAAAATGGAACGAGGCTAGTTACTCCATCCATACCGAACCATACCATAGTTCCTCCGACCTATCGGTTCAATCTCATACCAAATCATGCATTCACATTCCATATACTCATCAATAGAATATTCGAGGCATTTTCATAAATCATTTTATTTTCGTTACAATCATACAACTAAACGGCCTTTCACCCATTCTACGATAAATCTTATGTACGTGACTTCAAGTATATTCGTCACATGGGTTCAAACTTACCAAGCTCAACTCCAAATATAGACATAGCACCTATTAGCCATGAGCTCAAGATACTTACCCGATCCGCTGTCCGTGATCGACTCAATAGTGTCGCACACTTAGTGTCCATAATGATTCAAGAACATATTAAGTCCGCACACTCAGTGCTATATAATCAGCTCGCACACCTAGTGCTACATAATCAAACTCGCACACTTAGTGCTACATAGTCAAACTCGCACACTTAGTGCTACATAGTCAATTCGCACACTTAGTGCTGCACAATTTAAACCCGCACTCTTAGCGCCAATCTCATGGTCATACTTGTTTATACCCGCACATTTAGTGCCGAGATCAACAACTCAATACATCTCACCTCTTTTCTTTTCATTCAACACTTTCATCATCACATACGTACATGCATATATATATATATTTATTCATTCCATTCAGCATCATTACATAGACGTTATGACCATTTGAATTAATACCAACTATATGCTTAATGACTTACTTTATGTTGGGTAAAATAATTCCGAGTCGGCTACTCGATGACCTTCGATTTCCCCTTGTTGGACGTCTCTCCTTTAGGTTCTTGAGCTTAAATAATACAAATAAGAGTATTCAATATTTAACCCAATAACATGAATTTATTTATCACATTCGGCAATCACATATCATTAAATTTTCAAACCAAAATGTCATTATATGACCACATATACACATATCCATATACTTAAGCTCAATAATTATAATGTAATATCATGTACCCACTTTAAGTATATTGCCGAATATACTTAATCATACATACACCTAACCAAAACAATTTCCTAAAATCTTTATATCATTTATACACTAAGCCGAATACCCTCACCAAGTTCACCTATATTCTTCAACAATTCCTTTATTGATCAAACACATATTCGGCTAAAGAAATGGCAATTTTACCAACCTTCGATTTAGTACTTAACTTTTACCACATATCAAATAACTCATTTCCTTACTCATGTGACCACGTATATTCGGTCATGCATACACACATAAAATCAATTTGGAGACTCTATCAATCCAACATACATTCGGCACCTTCATCCACCATTCTACCAAGCATGTAATATTCAAACACAACCAAACTCACATTCGGCCCTAGCTCATAACAAGGTAGCCGATTCTTTTTATAGTTCAAACACTCCTCTATCATCATTCACCTAACTTTAACATGAAACAACAAAACTCACCATTTCTCATCCAAATAACATGAACAACAACCATTTCTTGAACACTTTCTCATGACCGATTGCTCATGTTACCAACAAGATTCAAGATTTGAACATGGGCTATTTAGAACTCAAGTCAATTACTAAAACATGCATGCATCTCAAGGACAACATCAAACATACCTTAGTCTAGCAAACCACCATAGCCGATTTTCTCAAGCTTTTCCCCTTCCTTTCTTTCCTCTATTCGGCCAAAGATGTTCAAGAATGAACACTTTTTTTTTTGTTTTCTTTCTTCAATTCACGGCAACAAGGGGGTATGGATGAAACCATATTTTTTTTTTCATCACCCTTCCTTTCATTATTTAATCACCATGCTCATTATTTTATTTTTCTTAACATACATCACTAGCATAACATGTTGGAGACATGTTTCCACCCATAGCATGGCCGGCCACTATGCTTTAGTTTGGCTAATTTGACATGCAAGGACAACACTTTCCCACTTTAATACTATTTGGTCCTTACTTATTTACCTATCATAATTTTCCAAGTCTTTCAACTAGATCCTTTCAAGCAAAATTCACATTCCTAATATAAAATTAAAACATCAAATTTTTGTACAAGTACTATCACACATATAAGATATGCAAATAAAATTTTAACTAAATTTTATGACTCGGTTTTGTGGTCCCGAAACCACATTCCGACTAGGGTCGAATTAGGGCTGTCACAGAACCGAAAAGAAAGAATAGAATCACTAGGAGGGAGAGAGAGCAGCCTAGAAAACTCGGCCAAGATGCAGTGGAAATAACAATAGGGGAAAAAAGGAAGAAAATGGAGAACAGAAAGGGAGCAATCTCGACAATGTTTGAGGGATGTATTCGGCCAGTATAGGAAGAGAAGGAAAATGCAGAGATTCAGCCAACCAAAGTAAAAAATAGTGCAAAACCAAAAAAACCTCACAGTGTAACACCTTAAAACGAAAAGCTAATTTCGGCTTTAGAGAGAAAAAAAATACCAAAGCAAGGAAAAACTGAAGCCAAGGTCCCCAGTAACAAACGGCTACCAAAATGCAGAAAAGAACCCCTGATAGCCGAATGTATGAATGCCCAAAGCCCTCATATGACACAACTCTACTCCCTAACCCAAATTCCTTAATTTTCTCCTAATATCTCACCATGATTCTCTCCACAAATCACTCCAACATCCCGTTCAAACTCTATTCAAACTCTTATGACCAATTCAACCACAGAGTCTCAGTCCAACTCAACTACCTACTTTGCTCAAACAGCAAAACAATTACTCCATTGCGTAACCCAGGACTCGAACTCAAGTCCTCCAGCAGAAGCAACACGCCACCTTGGCACTAGACCACACGCTCTTTTGTGACATGAAACAAGCACTAGTATTTATAAGGCCTATACAACAGTGTCCAGATTCATTTAAGAGCAAAACTAAAAATTTTGTAAAAGCCAAAACTTAAACCCAGGCTTCTCAAACACTCCCAAACACACCCAAATCACTTAGCCAATAAAGCAAACATGAAATTTGCATCATTTTCTTGCTTAACTAGAATATTTTTGAGCAGTCTCCTAACCACTCCCATGCTCAAAGCCCAATACTTCTACGCCCAATTTTGGGGCGTTACACTGTTACTCGTATTACCACTATTTCTGGGTGGTTTCCCTCTCACAGTCATATTACTCGAACAAGTATTTTGAGATGTTTCCTTATCCAATATTTCGGGACAATCTCTAAGAAAATGGTCATAAGAATTGCATTTGAAACATGATCCATCTCTCAATCTAAACTCCTTGAAATATTTTCTATTTCATTATTGAAATTCAGGTTTGTTGTTTCAGACATTACCCACACTCGCTACAGATGTAGGCTGAGGTCTCGAACCCGATTGTTGCTTCCCTTTATATCTCCCTGAGACACCTACTAAAGTTGATGAATGATAATGGAATTCCTTTGATTTCTTCAATAGAAACGAGAATGATTTTCCCATAGGTCATTTACACGTATTACAAGCCCAGAATCTACTTCTTCTTCTTTTTTTGCTTTACTGAGTTCTTCAGCTTTATATGCTTTGTCAACCAAAACCATAAATTCTTTCAGCTCTAGAATCCCAACTAGCAACTTGATATCTTCATTTAAACCGTCTTCAAACCAGGTACACATAACAACCTCTAATGGTATACACTCCTTAGCTTATTTACTAAGTCACAAAAATTCTCTCTCGTACTCGGCTATTGACATACAACCTTACTTCAATTCCAGAAACTCTTGACGTTTCTTGTCGAGGAATCGCTGGCTAACGTATTTCTTTCTAAACTCTTTCTGAAAGAATTCCCAATTCACACAGTCTTTAGGTATTACCGTAGCCAATGTTTTCCACCACTAATATGCTGAGTCTTTCAATAGAGAAACAACACATTTTAAGCATTCAACCGGTGTATAGGATAATTCATCGAAAACCCTCACAATGTTTTCTAACCAGAACTTGGCTCTTTTTGGATCATCTTCAGCTAAACTGCGAAACTCTTCAGGCCCATATTTTTAAATGTTATCAACTGGAGGCTTTGTTGCTCTAACATTTTCAAAACCATGAGGAATAACAGGGACAGGTTGGGATACGAGAGGGGGTAGAGGTCGTTGAGCCAATGGGTTCGTTTTTATGAACTCTAAAAATCATTCTGACATCATCTAGAAGAAGGTTTCTTTAGCCTCACCTATCTGACCCTGAGCTACGGACCCACTACCAAAATTAGCTGCTCCATGAACGGAGGCTTGCACATTACTTTCTACCTCATGAAAATCGACTCAGTTGGATAATAGCTTATTTATAAGAAAACATAGTTCAATTTGAGTCAGGAGTTATCATACAATCACAGGTTATATAATGGCATGTGTTTCTAAACTCCATACATGCTACGTTCAATATGAGAACCGACTAAACAATAGCTCTGATACCACTAAATGTAACACCCTTAACCTATCTCCGTTATCAAATTAGGGTTACAGAGCATTACCGTACAATTGAAAATATTAAAAAATTATAACATTCAATAACTTAAATAAATAATAAACCATTCAATCATATACATTTTGTCTTTAAATAGAGCCTTCGAAGCCCTAGAAATACCTTGGAAGTGATACAGGACTAATTTCAAACAAAATGGAAAGTTTAGGAAAAAGTTAAAAAAATTGGAAATAGGGGTCACACGGCTGTGTGGCTAGGCCGTTTGAAATCACCACAGTCCATGTAACTTTCGAACAAAGGACATACAGTCGTGTCCCAGCCCATGTGCTTACCCGTGTAACTCACTGAGTAGGGTCACACAACCATGTCACACCCCCGTTTGCCAGGTTGTGTAACACTATGAGTGCTACACACACCCGTGTGTCAGGTCATGTGCTAAGTCGTGTAACACTATGAGTGCCACACACGCCCATGTGTTAGGCCGTGTGCTAAGCCATGTAACTCATTGACTTGAACACTAAGAAACTCACAGATGATAAGGTAACCAAAATGACATAATTTGAAAAGGCATTAAATGGTACTAAACCAGCATAACTTTCAAACTCATACATGCCAAAACACCATTACACATTCACCAAAATACCATTACAAAACACCATATACATGCCATTTTAAACCTTGACCATAATATTCAAAAACTATCGAATTGACTACTGGATAGTGTGATAGGTCTCTGATGAGCTTCCAACCTATCAAGCTTCTGATAATCTATAAATCAAAGTAAAGAAACTACGTAAGCAATGATTACTTAGTAGTATAAACTAAAACAATAACTTACCATTTCATTTGCATAATGTATATAGCATAAATGAAATATCAACTAAAACCATAAGTTTGACAGCAGCCTATACAACATCATCAAATTCACAAGTTAGTACATTTGTACACGATTCAAATACATTCATCTATAAAATAAGTAAACTTATACATATAATCACATCGTTTAGTTCATAAATCCTTTTCATAAGTTCATGATTCATTCTATTTGAATACTTACCAGTTCGTGCCTTTACTTATAATCGTAACATTTCCTTTACATCAATACTCACATGAGCTGTGAAATGGGCCTGTTCACACAAGTTGTGGGTCAGAATGTAGGCTATATGATGCTGCTCATACGAGCTGTGGAGAATCCGCAACAAATGTAGGACCTCAGCCATCGATAGGACATTTAAGACCAGCACCTAAAACATGAAATCCCTAATGACATGTCATTTGTATCCTAAGAATTCTTAAGGTTCAGCCAGGACTTAATAGCCATCAATTCATCATAGCATTGGTACATTTGTAAATTGATTCATTTCAATTAAACCGATATAATAAACATTTAATTTAGATAACATTAAAATGATTGCAGTTCATACGAACTTACCTCGATACCAAAGTCGTAAAGGTAGAGTCGAACTAATCCAAAGCTTTAGCTTTTCCTTGATTTAAGTCTGATTGTGGTTTATCTTGGTCTAGATAAATAATTCCATTCAATTAAGTATTTCTAGAATTCAATTTAATCCATAATTCATATTTATGCAAAATTATGAATTTGCCCCTAATATTTTAACTTTTCACAAGTTAGGCCTTAGGCTCATAATTTGAAATTTGACCATTTTAATCCTCCATACTAACTATAAGAATTTCATAAGGACTCAAACCAACCCACTTAAACCAATATTTCATAATTTTAATATGAAATTTTACAAAATTCACAAATAGATCCTTAAATGCAATTTCATCAAAAATCACTTAACAAAATATGTTTAATTCACAACCAAGATTAATAATCTATAAACTATCATCAAAACTAATTCAAAAATATCATGACAAGCCCGTAAGCCTTTAAAAATTTTACAAATTAACCCTCGAGCTAGCTAGATTAAGATAAAATAAACTCAAAAACATAAAAATCAGTAAAAACGAGACCAAAATCAATTACCATGGAAGTATCTAAGTTGCTCGAACCTTAGAAACCTAAAAAGACTATTTTTTTCTTCAATTTTTAGTAGAGAAGATGATTAAAGAATGTGAAGCCAATTTTGTTTTATTTGTTCAATTACCATTTTAACCTTTAAAAACTATCATAATTTCAATGAAACCATATCCATGCACATCCACTAATTCATTAGATGTTGTATTTACCATTAAAGTCATCTAGTTTAAGATTTCATAGACATAAGACCTCTTTATCTAACAGAACTCAAGTTTTACACCTTTTATAGTTTAGTCCTTTTCACCTAATTAACCTTCAAATGTCAAAATTTCTTAACAAAAACTTTAATAAGAACTTAATAATATCCTGTAGACACTGAATAAATATTAAAATAATAATTAACTCATCAAAATTATGGTCTCAAAACCACTATTTCTGAAAACACTAAAAATGAGCTGTTACAGGTACTCCTGTTTGTACTTCGGTACTCCTACTTGTACTTCGGTACACCTGTTTGTAGTTTGGTACTCTTGTTTCTACTTCAGTAACCTTATTTGCAGATTCATGCCTCTGTAAGCACTATAGTGCCTCTATAAGCATTACGGTGCCTCTGAAATATGGAACAGTGTCTGAGTATGTGAACCGAGTATTGATGAACTTAATTAAAAGATACAAAGGTTTACATGGAATTGATATATTATAGTGATGATGAAATTCTTGAAAACATATAAACAATGAGATTGAGAATTTTAATTGTCATGTTATAATTTTTTTAATGATTAAGTTACTTAAAGCAAGTCAAGTAAATTATACACTATAATCTTACGAAGCTATTAAGTTTATTGGATTATCTCATGTTATTTTGTAGTTAACAATTGTGGATGGCCTGAAGGATTGACATAAAAGCTCACAATATCCATCTACTATTGGTAGCATTTTCGTCTTTTTTTGGGTTGCGGCATGTATATAGGTTTTATTGTATGAAAGTTAATATTAGAAGTTTGTAAGATATGAAAAGTTATTTTGTATTTGTGATTATGATATGTAATGTTCAATAGTAAACTTTAATAGTATGTTAGAAGATAATATGTGGTTGATTATGAAACTTGAATTGAGGTGTGTTAATGGATAAAGTTTTGGTGTAAGGTTTGGTTTTAATTGAGGTACCTATGAATGGTACATTGGTTAGAAGTTTAGGTTATTAATTTTTATATGTTCTGATTGTTTTGGTCATAGGATGTTTTGTGTTTTAGGTGTACCTTATTGGGCAAGTTTTGGCTTGATTTTAGCTTGTTTAAGGAATTAATTTGAAAGCACATGGCCTAGGAGATGGGCTGTGACACGGTTGTGTGCCACACACGGTCATCTCACACGATCGTACGTGATCTATTAGTTTTAGTGCAGATTTCACACAGTCTGAGACATGGGCTAAGACATGATCGTGTGTCTCAAGTCAGTGAGTAACACGGGCTAGCACACGACCTGGGACATGGCCATGTGACCCTTGTTTCCAAATTTTTAAGTTTTTCCTAATTTTTTTTTGATTCATTTTGTTCCCCGATTGCTTTCAGGCTAATTTTAGGGCCCCGTAAACTCGAATTAAGGCCTATGTGCATATTTATTTTATGAAATGATATACGTTTATAAATTAATTGAACATTTATTTCAAATTAAGATAATTTTTTTGTTTGGATTTGTAACACTCCGATCCTTAATCCGATAATAAAAATGGGATTTGAGTGCTATAGTTCGAGTACCAATTTTATATTGAACACAATAATAATCAAGTTATTCATCACAAAGACGAGAAACCTATAGCCACATTTACTTCTTATCAACCATGTAATGCCAATAAGATGATATCATTTACCCATTTCTTGGGCTATGATTTCCACTATTGTGAATGACGCTACGTATTGTAGAAGTCATACACTCATGCACCAGCTTTCAGTTCTTTATCTATTCGAACTCAAGCTTTTATTTACATTAAAGTGTATGAGTTAAACATACATAATCTGCTATACACTCAGGATTTAGGTATGTCACACTATGAACATCACAACTGGATAAATCCATAAATGCATTCAGGATCTATTATGCTTTGGTCTAGTCTGATGTATTGTCAGTCTAGTCAGTCACATCTATGTCTTTATCTTCTGGAGTCATCCGCTCCGATGCCCAAGAAAAAAATCCCCCCAATTGGACTTGATAGATGAAATATTAGTCTTTCAATCGGTTTGCTCATTTTTTATTAGACTAAGGACATATTTAGGTTCATCTACTACTATAAGTTTTCTTTCTGTATTACAATCTAACCACGTGAAACCGCTTAATATTAGTTAAAAATTAGACAACTCGTGAGAAATATTTGCTTCCATTTTTCTTTTCATGCAAAAACCATGTGAGGAAAATATTAAAAGTTTTAATGTCATATTAACTAATTTGTTCAAAAAAATTACAAGTATATTTAAAAAAAATACTACATTTATGGTACTAGATCTAACACGTACAAGACTCAGGAAAAGTTTTAATTTGTATTAAATGATTGAAATGATTAAAGTTATTGGATTTTGACTATTAATTATCTATAACTATTCTATTTTGTACTATAACATTCTGTAACTCGACCTTGACGATGGGGATGGGGGAAAGGTGTTACATTTAGTAGTATTAGAGCCATGATTTATTTAATTTTAGGATTGAATGTTGTTTGTATCAAATCTAGAAAATACATGCCAGGATAAAATGTGATGGTTTGATGCTTTTTGACCTGATCTGACTTTGTTTTCTTATATATGTAAAGATGTCGTCCGAATCAAACAGTGTCATCTTTGATGAAGTAGATAGTAATGTTTAAACTCCTGATCAGGGAGCGATTCACAGTATCCCCATTTTGCAAATGCCCAAAAATGAGGCAAGAAATGCCTTCTTCGGTATGATGAGTCAATAGTTTATCGAGTTCATGCGAGCCAATCCTACGACTCCACAACCTCTTCCCCCTATTGTGCTGTAACGCCCCCACGCCCGAGACCGTCGCCGGAGTCGAGTATGAGGTGTTACTAAGCTTAATTTAACATATTTAGAACTTTGGATTGTTTATTTCTACATTCACAGCTTTTAAGCTACTTGCATCACAGTCACAAGAAAAATCATATCTCCAGTTACAAAACTCGAAATCAAGATCCGTAAATTTTCCATAAATCTAGACTCATATACCTATCTACTAATTTTTTTCTAGAATTTTTGGTTGGACCAATTAGTACAGTTTATTAGCTAAAGTTACCCCTATTTCAGGACATGACTGGTCTGACCTCTGTTTACAACGAACCACATTTCTCTCTGTAAAACATCCATATGACTATGAGGTTTATTTATACTAAAACTAGACTCAATAAGGATTCTGAGGATATAAAATATACCACCTAATTATATCTTTATAATTTATGATGAATTTCTAAAGTTGGAACAGGGGATTCAAAAACTGCTATGACCCTATTTCACTAAAATTCAAATATCTTCTAACATATAATTCATTTACCTGTTTCATTTGTTTCATGTGAAACTAGACATAATAAGATTCAATTTTATATGTAGTTCATCACCAAATTCAATTTCTATGATTTTTAGTAAATTTTCAAACTCGCGTCAGTGTTGCTACAGTATTCTGTTTATGGCAAATTTCATCCTTTTTATGAGTTTTTATGCACTAAGTATCTTAATAGTTTTCCTTAACATCAAACATAATCTACACTAACCATTTTCATAATTTATCATTATAAAGCATTTCCTCAACCATTCCATCACCATACCATAAGATCATTTACACAAAAAAGGTATATTGCTATACATGCCATACTTAAATTTACAAGCCATTTACCAAAAGTCTTCCGGATAGTGTGACTGAGCCTTCGACCTATCCCGACTTCTGAGCTGGCTTGTCCAAAACTACAATGAGTAAGAAGGAGGGAGTAAGCATAAATGCTTAGTAAGTTCATATGCAAATAATAAGTAACATAACAAACAGTTATACCAATCAACATTAGCATACATCACTAAAACACATATCACATTTCTAAACATCATTCCTCATCATCTTATTACCTTATAGTGGTTGTATCAATACTCAACCCGAGGGTTAAATACATACCTGTCCAAAATAACCATTTCACATCACTCACCAAAACTTCAATTTACATCTCGAATATTCCTCCATTGAGTAGAACTTTACCCGTTGAACACATCGGAATATAATTCGGATACATGGATAATTTGCATATAAGTGCCACATATTCAATCAAGCAATCATGTAACCCGCCCATAAGCGAACTCGGGCTCAACTCAACGAGCTCGGGCGTTCGCATCCATAAGTGAACTCGGACTCAACTCAACGAGTACGGATGCCTAGTTACATCTCACGAACTCGGACTCAACTCAACGAGTTCGGACATTCGCATCCATAAGTGAACTCGGACTCAACTCAACGAGTTCGGATGCTCAACCATCCTAGTGACATGTCACTTGTATCCTAATCTATTCCTAAGGTTCAAACGGGCTTTTTCCTCGAACACTTATCCTTGCCATCATCCGTAGAATGCCGAAACCAATACTCGGTAACAATTATATTTAACAAGTAGTTCACATAATTTACATATTATTTGAAATTAACCACAAATCATACATTTCATAATAAAATTTAGCATAACATATAATTAACATCAATAACTTAAAAATAACCATTATGCTACATTATTTACACATGAACTTACCTTGGTACCAAAATACAAAGATTTTGCAATTTAGTCCACAATCTTTTCTTTTCCTCGATTGAGGTCGATTCCGCGTCTTTCTTGATCTAAAATAACACATTTAGCTTATTTAATACTCACATTATCAAATTAATTCTTAACTCAAATTTTGGCAAAATTACAATTTTACCCCTAAACTTTTGCATATTTACATTTTTTCCCCTATGCGCGGGATTAAACTTTATTCCTTATTCTTATGTTTTACAACATGCTGATCACTTTTCTCTTCTATGGCAACATCAAATTCTCACTCTAACATGTACTTGTGACTATTAGGTATTTTTACCGATTAAGCCCTTTTACTCGTTTTTGCTTAAAATCGAGTAGTACAAGTTGTCTAACATAATGTAAAACTTCATATTCTATCATAAAACATCAAAATACACAAATTTCACCTATGGGTATTTTTCCAAATATAAACCCTAGGTTAAATTATTGCTAACATAAGCTTTATCGAGTTACCGGGATCTCAAAAACGTAAAAATCATTAAAAACGGGGCTTGGAATCACTTACTATGGAGCTTGGAAGCTTGAAACAAACCCTAGCTATGGATAACCCTTGAAATTTCGGCCTAATGAAGAAGATGGACAAAAATTGGCTTTTAATTTTGTTTTTAATTCATTTTAATAACTAAATGACCAAAATACCCTTACTACTAAACTTTCCAAAAATTCCTTCCATGTCCTAATTTTGTCCATGAACTTAAAATTGGGAAAATTGCTATTTAAGACCTCCTCATTAATATTCCAAAACAATTTCATACTAAAAACTTCTAGAATGCAAGTTTTGCAACTTATTCAATTTAGTCCCTACTTTCAATTTAAGCACTTTAGGCATAGAATTTCATCACGAAATTTTCACACAATCATGCAATCATATCATAATCATCAAATTAATTATAAAATAATTATTTCTATCTCGGATTTATGGTCACGAAGCCACTATTCCGATTAGGCCCTAATTCGGGATATTACAACTCTCCCCCCTTTAAGGATTTTCGTCCTCGAAAATCTTACCGTTAAACAGATGTGGGTATTGATTTCTCATAGTTTCTTCGGATTCCCATGTAGCTTCTTCTACTCCATGCCTTTGCCACAACACCTTCGCAAGTGCAACATTTTTATTCCTTAGTTGTTTGACCTCTCGAGCTAAAATCTTAATCGGTTCTTCTTCGTAGGTCATATCTGGTTGTAGTTCAATTTCTGTCGATGAAACTACATGTGAAGGATCCGAACGATACCAATGTAACATAAATACGTGGAACACATCATGAATCTTCTCTAATTCAGGTGGTAATGCTAGCCAATATGCTACCGGTCCAACTTTTTCAATTACTTCATACGGCCCAATAAAACGCGGACTTAATTTGCCCTTCCGTCCAAATCTAAGGACTTTCTTCCACGGAGACACCTTTAATAATACTTTATCACCAACTTGAAATTCAATGTCCTTTCGTTTTAGATCTGCATAAGATTTTTGTCTATCTGAAGCAGCTTTCAAACAATCTCGAATTACTTTCACTTTTTCTTCAGTTTCTTTTATTAGATCAACTCCATAAATCTGATTTTCCTTGAGTTCAGTCCAATACAAAAGGCGTTCGACACTTATGACCATACAATGCTTCATAAGGTGCCATTTTCAAGCTCGTCTAATAACTATTGTTGTAAGTAAATTCTACCGACGGCAAATATCTTTCCCAACTTCCTTGAAATTCCAATACACAACATCTGAGCATGTCTTCAAGAATCTGAATTACTCTATCTGATTGTCCATCAGTTTGTGGATGAAAAGCAGTACTGAAATTTAACTTTGTACCTAACGCGTCTTGCAACTTTTGCCAAAACCGCGAGGTAAACCTTGGATCTCTATCTGAAATAATCGACAATGGTATTCCGTGTAATCTAACAATTTCTCTAATATACAGTTCAGCCAACTTTTTAAGAGAATAATCCGTACGTACCGGGATAAAATGAGCCGACTTAGTTAATTTGTCAACTATTCCCAGATGGCATCTTTCTTTCCGGAGTCAATGGCAATCCTGAAACAAAATCCATAGTAATCCGATCCCATTTCCATTCAGGAACCATAATAGGCTGGAGTAATCCTGAAGGTACTTGGTGTTCAGCTTTCACCTGTTGACAAATTAAGCATTTGGACACAAACTCTGATATATCTCTTTTCATTCCATTCCACCAATACATTTTCTTCAAGTCATTATACATTTTCGTACTACCCGGATGAATCGAGAAATAACCACTATGTGCTTCCTGTAGGATCTTTTGAATCAATTCCTCATTCTTCGGTACACAAATCCGATGTTTAAACATTAAGCACCCATCAGAACCAATTTTGAAATCTGACTCTGTATCAACTTCACACTGTTTTCTCTTGGCTTGCAAATCTTGATCATCTTTCTGAGCTTCAGAAATCTCTTGCAAAAACATTGGTTTTGCTCTTAACTCTGCTAGAATCGAACCGTCATCTGACATTTTCAACTGAGTGTTCATAACTCTCAAAGCAAACAACAACTTTCTGCTCAAAGCATCAGCAACCACATTCGCTTTTCCCGGATGATAATCAATAACAAGCTCGTAATCTTTCAATAATTCCAACCATCTTCGTTGTCTCAAATTCAAGTCTTTTTGTGACATCAAGTACTTAAGACTTTTGTAGTCGGTATATACCCGACATTTTTCACCATACAAATAATGTCGCCAAATTTTCAAAGCAAACACCACCGCAGCCAATTCCAAATCGTGAGTAGGATAATTCCTCTCATGAGGTTTTAACTGCCTCGAAGCATATGCCACCCCTTTTCCTTCTTGCATGAGCACACACCCCAAACCATTTAGAGAAGCATCACTATACACCACAAATTCTTTACCTAATTCGGGTTGTACCAACACTGGTGCTTCAGTTAATAACTTTTTCAATTCTTTAAAACTCTGTTGACATTCTTCCGTCCATTCAAATTTAACATCCTTTCGGAGTAATCTAGTTATAGGAGCAGCAATTATAGAAAATCCATTTACAAACCGCCGATAATACCCAGCTAGCCCCAAGAAACTTCTAACTTCAGTTACGTTTTTCGGTGGTTTCCAATCAACAATGGCTGAAATTTTACTAGGATCAACCCGTATACCATCACCTGAAACAATATGACCCAAAAATCCAACTTCTCGAAGCCAAAATTCACTTTTACTAAACTTAGCATACAGCTGCTTATTTCTCAAAGTTTACAAAACTATCCTCAAATGCTTAGCATGCTCTGTATCATCTTTTGAATAAATTAAAATATCATCTATAAACACCACAACAAATTTGTCCAAGTATGGCCGAAATATACGATTCATTAAATCCATAAACACAGCAGGAGCATTTGTCAATCCGAATGGCATAACTAAAAATTCATAATGACCATACCTTGTTCTAAAAGCAGTTTTAGGCACATCCGACTCTTTTACCCGCAGTTGGTAATACCCAGATCTCAAGTCAATCTTTGAAAACCATGTCGCTCCTTTTAGCTGATCAAACAAATCATCAATTCTTGGAAACGGATACTTGTTTTTGATTGTCACCTTGTTTAACTACCGATAATCAACACACAACCTCATAGAACCATCCTTCTTTTTCACAAATAACACGGGAGCACCCCAAGGTGAAAAACTTGGTCTCACAAAACCTTTATTAGTCAACTCTTGCAACTGCGACTTTAATTCCTTCAACTCTGCTAGTGCCATTCTATACGAAGCAATCGAAATCGGAGCTGTTCCCAGTATCAAATCAATACCAAATTCTATTTCCCTGACTGGAGGCAAACCCGGCAATTCTTCTGGAAATACGTCCGTAAATTCACACACAACCGGCACTGATTCAACTTTCTTTTCAACTTCTTTTGTATTAATTACATACGCCAAATAAGCTTCATAAGCCTTTCTCAGATATCTTTGAGCCGACATTAAAGAAACCACACTAGGCAATGCCTCTGATTTATCTGATTCAACCCGCAGAGTTTCACCATTTCCACACTTTAATTCTATAATCTTTTCTTTGCAATTTATTTTAGCATCATGCAAT
This sequence comes from Gossypium hirsutum, assembly GCF_007990345.1. NCBI lineage: Eukaryota > Viridiplantae > Streptophyta > Magnoliopsida > Malvales > Malvaceae > Gossypium > Gossypium hirsutum. Next base: position 68,823,132 of record NC_053430.1, read on the forward strand.
GTCAACCAATCCATACCCAAAATAACATCAAACTCATCAAACGGCAACAACATTAAGTCGGCCGGAAAGTAATGATCCCGAATCATTAAAGGACATTTCTTACATACTTTATCGACAGTCACACATTTGCCTAACGGATTCGACACTCTAATCATAAATTCTGTGTTCTCAATAGGTATATTCATACTAGACACCAATTTCAAGCACACATATGAATGAGTAGAACTGGGATCAATCAAAGCAATAACATTAACATTATAGAGGGAAAATGTACCGGTAATCACATCAGGTGAGGAAGCATCTTCACGTGCTTTAATAGCATAAGTTCTAGCCGGAGCCCTTCCTTCAGGTCTAACTGGTGCATCCCTGGCTTCATTCTTACTACTTGCTTCGCTCCCAGCTTTTCTTGGATATCTTCCTCTCGAATCCGCCCCACTTGTTTTTGTATTCTGAAATTTTTCTTTTTCAGCTCTCTCTGGGCAGTCTCTAATAAAATGATCCGAAGAACCACATCGAAAACATTCATTTGCTCTACACGGACCAAAATGATTTCTACCACACCGCTGGCACTCAGGTTTAACAAATCTCGAGTTCCTTACACTGGCTGCCGAAGTAGTCTGGGAATTAGGACCCACATTTTGCTTCTTATAATTCCCATATGATTGCCCAGCTGAAGCTTGGGAACGAGGATTCATATTCCTTGACTTTCTAGGTTGCTGTGAAAATGAACCGCTCATCGGTCTTTTCTTCCGATTTCTAGTCTCAGCCTCTACCTTTTTCTTTTCTTTAAGTAATTCTTCGGCCTTACAAGCTCGATCAACCAATACTACCATTTCTTTTAATTCAAGAATTCCAACAAATACCTTGATGTCTTCGTTGAGCCCGTCTTCAAATCGTCGGCACATCTTGGCTTCTGTAGGAACATACTCTCTGGCATACTTACTTAATCGAACAAACTCTCTTTCATATCCTGTAACCGTCATATTACCTTGCTTCAGCTCAAGAAATTCTTTACGCTTCTGATCAATAAATCTTTCACTAATATATTTCTTCCGAAACTCTTCTTGAAAGAATTCCCAAGTTATTTTCTCTTTCGGTACCACCGAAATCAAAGTCTTCCACCAATTATAAGCTGAATCCCTCAACAAAGATATAACGCATTTCAAACATTCTTCAGGTGTACAAGATAATTCGTCAAATACCCGGATTGAATTTTCAAGCCAGAACTCTGCTCTCTCGGCATCATCATCAATATTTGCTTTAAATTCTTCGGCCCCTTGCTTGCGAATTCTATCAACTGGAGTTCTGTGAAATTTCATCAGATCCATACCTTGAGGCATCGGGGGTACAGGTTGAGGAATTGGGGGAGGTAGGGGAGGTTCTACATTTGGGTTCGTACGAACGAACTCAATGTACCATGCACTCATCATTTGGAGAAAGGCTTCCCGACCCCTTTCTCCTCCTCCCTGACCAACAGTAGGAGGTAGATTTTCAGTCGGCACTGCTCCTTCAGCCGGAGCTGGCGCATTACTCTCTACTTCATCTGCCACAGCTGGATCGGGATCCATTTACTATAAAAAAATCATTTAAAAAGGTCAGAAGTCATCACACTATCACAATTTATACATATGGCATGTATAGCAAAATCCGTACATACAACACGTAGTCCGAGAACCGACTAAACCTACTCTGATACCACTAAATGTAACTCCCCCACGCCCGAGACCGTCGCCGGAGTCGAGTATGAGGTGTTACTAAGCTTAATTTAACATATTTAGAACTTTGGATTATTTATTTCTACATTCACAGCTTTTAAGCTACTTGCATCACAGTCACAAGAAAAAACATATCTTGAGTTACGAAACTCAAAATCAAGATCCGTAAATTTTCCATAAATCTAGACTCATATACCTATCTACTAATTTTTTTCTAGAATTTTTGGTTGGACCAATTAGTACAGTTTATTAGTTAAATTTACCCCTGTTTCAGGACTTGACTGGTCTGACCTCTGTTTACTACGAACCACATTTCTCTCTGTAAAACATCCATATGACTATGATGTTTATTTATACTAAAACTAGACTCAATAAGGATTTTGAGGATATAAAATATACCACCTAATTATATCTTTATAATTTATGATGAATTTATAAAGTTGGAACAGGGGATTCAAAAACTGCTATGACCCTATTTCACTAAAATTCAAATATCTTCTAACATATAATTCCTTTACCTGTTTCATTTGTTTCATGTGAAACTAGACATAATAAGATTCAATTTTATATGTAGTCCATCACCAAATTCAATTTCTATGATTTTTAGTAAATTTTCAAACTCGCGTCAGTGTTGCTGCAGTATTCTGTTTATGGCAAATTTCATCCTTTTTATGAGTTTTTATGCACTAAGTATCCTAATAGTTTTCCTTAACATCAAACATAATCTACACTAACCATTTTCATAATTTATCATTATCAAGCATTTCCTCAACCATTCCATCACCATACCATAAGATCATTTACACAAAAAAGGTATATTACTATACATGCCATACTTAAATTTACAAGCCATTTACCAAAAGTCTTCCGGATAGTGTGACTGAGCCTTCGACCTATCCCGACTTCTGAGCTGGCTTGTCCAAAACTACAATGAGTAAGAAGGAGGGAGTAAGCATAAATGCTTAGTAAGTTCATATGCAAATAATAAGTAACATAACAAACAGTTATACCAATCAACATTAGCATACATCACTAAAACACATATCACATTTCTAAACATCATTCCTCATCATCTTATTACCTTATAGTGGTTGTATCAATACTCAACCCGAGGGTTAAATACATACCTGTCCAAAATAACCATTTCACATCACTCACCAATACTTCTCTTTACATCTCGAATATTCCTCCATTGAGTAGAACTTTACCCGTTGAACACATCGGAATATAATTCGGATACATGGATAATTTGCATATAAGTGCCACATATTCAATCAAGCAATCATGTAACCCGCCCATAAGCGAACTCGGACTCAACTCAACGAGCTCGGGCGTTCGCATCCATAAGTGAACTCGGACTCAACTCAACGAGTTCGGATGCCTAGTTACATCTCACGAACTCGGACTCAACTCAACGAGTTCGGACATTCGCATCCATAAGTGAACTCGGACTCAACTCAACGAGTTCGGATGCTCAACCATCCTAGTGACATGTCACTTGTATCCTAATCTATTCCTAAGGTTCAAACGGGCTTTTTCCTCGAACACTTATCCTTGTCGTCTTCCGTAGAATGCCGAAATCAATACTCGGTAACAATTATATTTAACAAGTAGTTCACATAATTTACATATTATTTGAAATTAACCACAAATCATACATTTCATAATAAAATTTAGCATAACAGATAATTAACATCAATAACTTAAAAATAACCATTATGCTACATTATTTACACATGAACTTACCTTGGTACCAAAATACAAAGATTTTGCAATTTAGTCCACAATCTTTTCTTTTCCTCGATTGAGGTCGATTCCACGTCTTTCTTGATCTAAAATAACACATTTAGCTTATTTATTACTCACATTATCAAATTAATCCTTAACTCAAATTTTGGCAAAATTATAATTTTACCCCTAAACTTTTGCATATTTACATCTTTCCCCTAGGCTCGAGATTAAACTTTATTCCTTATTCTTATGTTTTACAACATGCTGATCACTTTTCTCTTCTATGGCAACATCGAATTCTCACTCTAACATGTACTTGTGACTATTAGGTATTTTTACCGATTAAGCCCTTTTACTCGTTTTTGCTTAAAATCGAGTAGTACAAGTTGTCTAACATAATTTAAAACTTCATATTCTATCATAAAACATAAAAATACACAAATTTCACCTATGGGTATTTTTCCAAATATAAACCCTAGGTTAAATTATTGCTAACATAAGCTTTATCGAGTTACCGGGATCTCAAAAACGTAAAAATCATTAAAAACGGGGCTTGGAATCACTTACTATGGAGCTTGGAAGCTTGAAACAAACCCTAGCTATGGAGAACCCTTGAAATTTCGGCCTAATGAAGAAGATGGACAAAAATTGGCTTTTAATTTTGTTTTTAATTCATTTTAATAACTAAATGACCAAAATACCCTTACTACTAAACTTTCCAAAAATTCCTTCCATGTCCTAATTTTGTCCATGAACTTAAAATTGGTCAAATTGCTATTTAATACCTCCTCATTAATATTCCAAAACAATTTCATACTAAAAACTTCTAGAATGCAAGTTTTGCAACTTATTTGATTTAGTCCCTACTTTCAATTTAAGCACTTTAGGCATAGAATTTCATCACGAAATTTTCACACAATCATGCAATCATATCATAATCATCAAAATAATTATAAAATAATTATTTCTATCTCAGATTTATGGTCACGAAACTACTATTCCGATTAGGCCCTAATTCGGGATATTACATGTGCCTCCTGTGGTATCCCATTATGCTCAGACTATGAAAAGTATGCGATGGCCTCCAATTGAAAATATTAGGAATTGTGGGGCTGAAGAATTTTGAGGGAAAATGGAAGATGATCCGACCACGGCTGAATTCTAGTTGGAGAATACACAGAGAGTTTGACAAAATGAATTATACCACTGATGACTGTCTGAAATGTGCAATATCTCTATTTAAGGATGAAGTTTATTAGTGGTGGTCTACATTGATAGCGATTGTACTAAGGGTCAAAATTAATTGGGACTTTTTTCAATTTGAATTCTAGAAGAAATAAATTAGTAGACTCTATCTAAAAAGAAAAAGAGAGAGTTTTTCAAGCTAAAACAGGGAGACAGATCTATAGGTGAGTTTGAGCGGGAATTTTTTTGACTTAGTAGCTATGCTCGTAAGATCATACCAACAAAATCAAATATGTGAATTCTCTTTGAATGTAGATTAAATGATGATATCTAAATGTTAGTCGAAACATTATAATTGTGAGAATTTACAGTTTTGTCTGAGCGAGCACGTAAAATGGAAGATATTTGCAATGAAAAGAAGTAGGCTGAAATAAATTGAAATTGATATAAACACATTCGCTAAAGAAATAAAGAGAGTTCCACAGTGGTTTCATCTCGCAGTTAGGGTATTCGAGAAGAGATAAACTAACGCTGATAGAGTACACCAGCAACTAACGCTGGCAGTGTTTGCAATGTAGACAAACCTATTTTCGAGCATTGTGGGAAACCCCACTACGGTGTATGCTAAGTTAAAAGTGGGGCTTGCTTTCGATGTGGTTCCACTGAGCACTTTCTAAGAGACTACCTAAAGAAGTAGGGCAATACTATTGATTAGGAGGGTAGATCGATGTTTATTTCATAGAGAGGTAGACAACTAGGATAGAACAGTAACATTAGAGCAACTCGAGGTGGGAACAAAGACTCAATTGTTAGGTTTGAGGTTTAGACACCTGTCAGAGCTTATTCCATTCAAGCTCAGGAAGAAGCTTTTGCCCCAGTTGTCATTGCTAATACATTTTCTCTCTTTGATGCTACTCTATATGCATTGAATGACCTTGGGTCAACCCATTCTTGAATTTTCACTGCTCTTGTATCTGAAAAGAACAAAACAGTAGAACCAACTAAATTTAATGTGAGGGTAGCTAATCCGTTTGGTGAAAGTGTCATAGTTAATTTAATTTTTAATAATTGTCCTCTTAGAATTCACGGCTTTGAAATTCCTGCCGACCTGATGTTACTACCATTGCACGAGTTTGATGTTAGATTGGGTATGGATTGGTTAACTCTACAGGACACTATGGTGAACTATAGACAGAAATAGATTGTTCTGAGATATCAGAGTGGTGAGTTCATTACTATCAAGACAGAAAGAATTGATTGTGTTGCTAATGCTATATCAGTGATTTCTACTCAAAAACTGGTCAGAAAAGGTTAGTGAATTCATTGATGTATTTCCAGAAGAATTCCTTAGGTTACCACCGAATCAAGAAATTAAATTCACTATTGAATTAATGTTGAGAACTGCTCTGATCTCAAGTGTTCAGTGTAGAATGGCTTCGATCGGGCAAAAAGAATTAAAAGCATAGTTGTAAGAGTTGATTGACATAGGTTTCATATGACCGAACGTGTCACCTCGAGGTACACTAGTCCTGTTCTTGAAAAAGAAAGATGGGTCAATAAGGTTGTGTATCGACTACAAATAGCTAAAGAAGGTGACTAAAAAAATATGTACCGACTGCCCCGTATTGATGATCTATTCAACCAATGGAAATGAGCCACTATATTTTTAAAGATTGATCTCCGATTTAGTTATTATCAGTTGCAAGTTAAAGAGCCTGAAGTGTTAAAAACTGCTTTTAGAACTCGTTATGGTCATTATGAGTTTCTTGTCATGCCGTTTGGTCTAACTAATGCCCCTGCCATGTTAATAGATGTAACACCCCTAACCTGTGTCCGTCGCCGGAACAAGGTTACAGAACGTTACTGAGAACTTTTGAAACACTTTAAGATAATTCATGTAAATTACTATTCATTAACCGAGATCATTCAAAACATCCCTTAATTAGACCCTCGAGGCCAATACGAGCATTAGAATCGAGTCGAGACTTAACCGGGAGCTCTAAAATTTTTTTGCGAAATTTAAAAAAAAATTTCAAGGTGTAGGGCTTACACTCCCGTGTGACCCTGGGACACACCCGTGCTACAGGACGTGTTCGACCCCGTGTAACTCTCTGACTTGTAAACATGGCCATGCCACACACCCGTGTGCTAGGCTGTATGTTAATTAATTCAATTTGAAATTAGGTGCAGGTTTTACACGACCAAGACATACGCTCGTGTTCTAGGCCGTGTAGCATACACAGTTGAGACACACGCCCGTGTCTCTTCCCGTGTGCTCAATTCTGAGCATTCTATTTCTCAAAATTAAGGTGTAGGGGGCACACGACCTAGCCACATGCCTATGTTATCATGCCATGTGTCATACACAGTCTAGACACACGCCCGTATGTCTGTCCGTGTGGACAAAGTGAAGCCATTTCTAGCTTTATTTCTCACCCAAAATTTCACCCAAGACCTACACTTGAAACACACATCCAATACCAATCATTCCAAGCATTCAAATTAAACAATTCCATCATTCATCATGGTAAACCATTAGATGCATATGTGTTTTTAAACTTACCTTGGATTAACTTAGGCATTAAGATCATTTGATCACACATACTTAACATATCATAATAACCTACTTAATCATACCAAAATAAGCCATTACTAGCCATTCCAATGGCTAGGTTACAAAACATCATTTTGATGCCACTAATGGCCAAGTTGTCCTAGACATGCCATTATACCAAAAAGATTTTACTAAGTATGTCCAAAATAAGTTAGATGATAATGTGACGATTCTCCAATGATCTCCAACCTTCGTGAGCTTCCGAGCACTATAAAACAAAGGAAACTAAAATGGAGTAAGCATTATATGCTTAGTAAGTTCGTATAACGGAAACCAAACTTACCAATCCCACTTATTAAATCTAAGCACACAATATCATGTTTACCATCCATTAGCAATATTGCCTAAACACATGCATTCAATCAAACATGTTAGTCACAAAAAATCCTCATAATAATCAAGTAAATATAGATGAGCTCATCATGCAATATTTCTTTTCAAATCATTATCATTTCATCTCATAATTCTCATACCATGTCAAGAGTTTTATGTCCGTTGAATCATTAAAATTCCGATGGATACTCAAGTAGTACACTCGAGGTGTACAATTTAATAACCCGCCAATTCTTTTTCAAGAGTACCCATTAGGGCACTAAATCAAGGAACACACTCTCGAGCCACATATCATATAATAAGATTACCAGTCTAGGCTAAATCCTTTATATAACATAAGCTCAAAGGAGTTCAATTAGGATTACCAATCTAGGCTAAACCCTAATCTTAAAGTATACTCAAGAGGTATTATATCAAGATAACCCGTCTAGGCTAAATCCTTTCTATAACAAGGTCAATAGGATTACTCATCCGAGCTAAATCTTGTCCATAGCAAATGCAGGACCTTATTCATTTCGAGAAAATGCATATATTCATTAGAATTCAATATTCAGTCGGGACATAACCTTTTTTCACCAGTTCAAGCATGTATTCAATTTTTCATTATAGCATTCAAATAATGTACATCAATATAAGTCACATTCCATACAAACACAACATTCAATTAAACATATTTATATTCCCGATTAAGTTACACGAACTTACCTCGACACTTGTTCGCGTATAAAATCTACTAATTCGAAACCTTTTCTTTTCCTCGGTCTAACCTCGAATTTGTGTTGTCCGAATCCAATTAAGCCTTGAAAGTTTCTTCTCTCTCCTAGGGTTTCCATAAAATTTTAGGGTTGAAGATGACAAAATAAGATGATATTTTCTTTTTATCATCTTTTAATTAATTAATTATTTTAATTTCTAATTTAGTCCCTACTCTTTTCTAATTTTTGCATGGATGAGTCACCAAAATCTACATAAATTTATTTAATGGTCTAATTATCATATAAAGACCTCTATATTTGAATTCCATAGCTATTTAATCCTTATAGCTACTAGAATTCAACTTTTGCATTTTATGCGATTTAGTCCTTCTTGCAATTAAACACTTAATCGATAAAATTTTTGTATCAAAATTTTCACATGACATGTTTATCATAATATGGACCATCTAATAAAATAAAAATAAATTTTATTTTTGGGTTGGATTTGTGGTCCCGAAGCCACTGTTCCGATTTCACTGAAAAATGGGCTGTTACAATAGACTTGATGAATCAGATATTCTAGCCGTATTTAGACAAGTTTTTCATTGTATTTATCAACAATGTTCTGATATATTCGAAGAATGAGTCTGATCATTCTCAACATATGAGTACCGTGGTATAGAATTTGCACAAGAAATAGTTACACGTAAAATTTTGTAAATGCATGTTCTGGCTCTGATAAGTTGAATTCCTGGGACACATTATTTCTACAGATGTTCTTCGGGTTGATTTCAATAAAATATCTACAATTGTAAATTGGAAAGCTCCAAAGAATGTCTCTAAAGTGTGTAGTTTTCTAGGTTTAGTCAGGTATTATTGATGCTTCATTAAGAACTTTTCGATGATAGCATTATCGATGATGAAACTATTATAGAAAGATGCTAATTTTGCCTGGTCTGAAAAATGTCAGCAGAGAGGGGAGCAGTTGAAAGCCATGTTAACTGAAGCTTTAGTACTAACTCAGCCTGAATTCGGGAAAGAGGATTCTGATAACACCACTTAGATTATCAATCCCTTTATAGATCTAACAGACAGAATTTGCTAACTATATTTGAAGAAATTTTTTGCTATGTTAACGATGATATTCAATCTATGCGAGAAATGAAATTAAACATGATCAATATTGAAAAACAATGCTACAAATTTTACGAGAGAAGCAGGTGTTTGTAAAGATAAGTAAATATGAATTCTGATTTCGAGATGTAAGTTTTTCTAGATCTTTTGATAACCACTAGAAATGTCTAAGTTACTTTGAATCAACTCCTAATAATTGTAAACTAGGGAAACACCAGAAATTATTATAGAAGTCCATAGCTCTTTAGGATTCACTTTTATTACAAATGATTTATTTAGGCTTTTTTATGATAGCTCTATCATTGACGAAATTGTTACAAATGCCAGTCTTGTTTGATTGAATAAATGCCGACAGAGTTTTGAACATGCAAAAGATATGTTAATAGAAGTTTCAGAATTGAATATGAGTTAACACAGATGTCTAGAGTTATTGAAATATTTTTATCTAATCATCGATTATCTTCTGGGTAAAGTGATAAATGATCTGCTAAGATAGAAATTTCTAAAAATTAGGAATAGTCACCTGAATTAAGGATGTGATAGTTCTATTTTAGTCGACTTGAGAACTAAACTAGTATTTTACAAGGAATTAAAGAATTGTGAAAATATGATCCAGAACGATTAGCTAAATAGGAACTTGTTCAAAATGATCAAACTTCAGTGTTCAATTAGGATAATTAGAGGAATTTGTGTTTTCGAAATTGTTAATGTGTGTCAAGAAATTTTAGAGTTCACAGCGAAATAGTTAGTTCTGTCAAACTTAATGCTACTTATAATAATTGTTATTAATAAAGTAATAGAATGACACTAAGAGACTTTATGTAGATTTAAATATTGAATTTCTTTGCACTGCTTAAAATTGAATGATAAGAAACTGGAAGGAATTGATTTGTTATATGAAACATAAGAAAGGTTCAATTTATTTGAGATCATTTAAAATCTACTTTAGACCATCATAAGCCTTATGCGAATGCAAAACAGAAAAGATATTGAGTTTCAAGTAATTGACAGAGTATTACTGAAAGTCTTCCCGTACAAGAAAGTGTTACGGTTCATTAGAAAAACAGAGTTTAGTCCGAGAGTCATAATGTTGTATGAAATTGTTGAGAGAATGAGTCTAGTGATTTATAGATTGGATTTACCTCCAAAACTTAGAAAAAATACATGATGTGTTTCACATTTCTATGCTTCACATGTGATAACTCCTGATGAGGTTGAATTACAAGGTGATTTATCGTACAGTGAAGAACTCACCAAAGTATCAATTTAGGAAGTAAAAGAACCGCGAAATAAATGAATATCATTAGAGAAAATTTTGTGGAACCATCATCGTACAGAGGAAACTACTTGGGAAAATAGAAAAATCAATGAGATCACAATACCTGAACCCTTTCCACAAGTAAAATTTCAAGGATGAAATTTCCTAAAGGGGGAGAGTTGTAACAACCTATTTTTCAACGACATCAAAAATAGTAGTTTTGGGACCACAATTATGGTGAGAGAGTCTATAGATATATTTAATTAATATTTACGAGTTAAATATAGTATAATATTGAATCGTGATTTAATAATTTTTATTAATTGGTCAGTTGGTCAAGGTAAAAGTGGTGTGTACCAAAAGTAAAGTGATTTTGGAAAATGAAGTATCAAGGCCTCATTTTCATAAACCAAACTTAAAAATAATTATTTTTTAATATTTACAGAGCTATTGTATAGGTGAATTGAAGTGTGGTCCAAAAATTTTACTGTTTGGATAGCTAAATAAGAAAAAGGGACTAAATCGTAAAAACTGTAAAAGTTAATCAGTATTGATTTCTATTAGTTGAATGGCTTAATTAATGATTGTGTATAGGTCTAAGCGAAAAATAAACCCTTTTCAAAGATGGTGGATGGTTAGTAGAACCTAATTTTTCATTTTGGTTACTATTATTTTAATTAAATAATTAATAATAAAATAAGATAAAACAAAAACAAAAACATCACCATTCATTTTCATTTTTTTTCTTTCAACACCAAAACTCCATTGATGAGAGCTTGGAGAATTTGACTGATTTTTCTTCCTTGCATATCAAGGATTGAATGTACAAAGGAAAATCGAGGGAACAAGAAAAATTGCAAAATAATCCCTATGAACAAATTTTCTTGTTGGTTGCATCAAGTAAGTTCATAGTATAGATGAATGTATATATTTATAACTTGTGTTTTTATGAATTGGCTTAATTGAATTGTGGTTGAGTTTTTGATAATAGATCAAAGTTAAAAAATTGTTTACAATTAAGTACAAGGTGAAGAAGTAATTATTTGAGAATTGATGAATATTTGTGAAATATGATTTATATGATTTCGGACATAATTGACTTACAGCATGTGTTTGGATATTATGGAAGTGCCTTTGATTTATAAATGTGATGAATTCTTTTGAAATGCCTATTTGAACATAGTAAATGATTAGGATACGATTGATATCCCAATAGGGTTAGAATGCGTGCTTCTACGAGTTTGCACTTCAATGCCTCTACTTGGACTTTAATGCCTCTATTTAGACTTTAGTGTCTCTATTTGCACTCCAGTGCCTCTAATTGCACAATCATACCACTATTTGCACTATGGTGCTCCCTGGTGGGGTGTTCTTACCCGAGTATCCTAATTATTTTGCTATATTTCGTTGGGCTATCTGTTTAAAGAAAGTATTTGTATTGACTTCCAGAATTGTTTGGAAATTATGTGTTTATACGACTATTGAAATGTTAACTAATGAAATTGAATAAATGATGAATATATGTTTAAAGGTTGTTTTGAAATGATATCACAACGACTGAAAAGTTTATAGTTATATGAATGAAACACTCATTTTATAAATGTGATATGTGGTGATAGAGCTATGGTTAAAAGAAATGGTATATGATTGTGAATATGAGTTGACATAATCAATTGGTTAATATGATTCATATGGTGGATCTTTCCTATTGAATGATATGGATGTATGTCGTACTGAATGATTGTGAGATTATACGATCAATACATGAAATGTCACCTTGTTGTTGTAAATGTATTGACAGGAAATCATATTAAATTAGTTATATATGTTTAATTAATTGTAAACTGAGCTAAGATTTTTGTTTAGGTATTTATGAACTTATTAAGCAATATAAGCTTACTCTATTTCATTATTGTTTTCTGTAGTAAACATTTTATGGAACTAGACAGTCAGATAAACTTCAAGGCTCACACTATCATGCTTCAGTCTCAGCAGATTTTGATTCATTTATTTTGGTTTTGTGACATGTATATAGGCTATTTTGGGTTGATAGTTTAAAGTTCTAAATTGAATTTGTAATATTTTATCATAGTTGTCATGTATAAGGTTGAATTTCATGATTTCATATGGTTTGCATTTGGTAAATGATGATAACATGTTTGGAAATGGTATGCTTGATCTGAATTTGTGATATGGTTGGGAAATGTTTAAACTTGGATGAAAAGCTTAATATATGTTTTAGTTGATACTTATAGTATATGCAATTATTGTAGCAAGTTGTTTCATGGATTTGGTAATTTGTGAATAGATACCAAAATAATGGTATGATTGAGATTTAGATGAGATTTACTTTTGTAAAATTTATGGCTTGATTTAGTTTGTTAGAAAGGTGAGGTTGGAAAGTATTATGGTAAAATGCATGTTGGTGTTCATATATGCTTGTATAAATGGTTAAGTTGTATGCTTGAATTGGTTGTGATGGTTCCAAATGGCATATTGGTGTTCCAAATGGCATAATGGTTAAGTTGTATGTTTTAATTTTAATGTGGTTTAAGGAACGGTATAAAGTGCATATGTGGTATATGAAAGTTTATGGTTTATAACTTGCTTTGTAGGGTTCATATAAGTGAAAACGGCTTATTACCTTATGAACTTGTATTATTCTGTGAGCTCATGCCTTGTGCTTTTATGTGAACAATGTGTGTTACTCTGATATGCCAACCTCTGTGCGAACTCATGCTTTTATGCATTACCATAAAATCATATGATATTCTATTACATAAACCTATGATGTATGTCATGTAACACCCCTTACCTGTATTTGACGCCGGAACAGGGTACGAGGCATTACCGGACTCACATCACAAGCAATCATACAATTCCAAGTCATAAATTTGCATTCAAATTAAAACCATTCACATTCAATCATAAAGTCCCTAGTTCGAGCCTATGAGGCCCAAAACATGCTTTGGAAGTTGTTCGGGACTAAACCGAGAACTTTACAAATTTTTATAGAACTTAGAAAATTTTTGCTATAAACAGGGGTCACACGCCCGTGTTGGCAGGCCGTGTGGTCACACACGCCTGTGTCCTTAACCCGTGTAATTCTCTATTTTGCAATGTATGAACAAATTGATGTCACACGGCCAAGTCACACACCCGTATGCTAGGCCGTATGGATAATTAAATTTTCACAAAATAGGTGCAGACTTCACACGCCCAGGACACACGCCTGTGCCTGAGGCTGTGTCATCCACACGGATGAGACATACACCTATGTGCTCAATTCTGAGCATTCTATTTCTCAAAATTTAGGTGCAGGGGACACACAACTGAAACACACACCCATGTGGCAGACCGTGTGTTACACATGGCCTAAACACACGCCCGTGTATCTACCCGTGTGGACAAAATAAAGGTTATTTTCCAAGCCATTTGCAACCCTTATTCACACATTCACCTACACCAATTCAAAGGCACAAAACATAATATAATTAGGCAACGAAAACATCCACATTTATGACCAACACATGCCAATACAATATCAACATCTATCATACACACAACATTATCAAACCACAATTGACTACTTTCAAGATACCTAATTGTACACAAATTTTATCATCCATAGATCATATCAGCAAACATTTCACATTGATGCCTTAAATCACAATTCCATCATTCACCAAGCATTTATAGACCACATCACACAAGGATGATTACACATGCAAGCATACATAAATATATATATAGATATATAGATATGCTTACAACCATTCCAATCAAAATGAGCCAAGTTACATGGCCAAATACCACATCAACCTTTGACAATTATGAGCCAATATTTTTGGCCAAAACACAATGACACATATAACAAAATGATCAAGTCCCTATACATGCCATACTTTCAAAATACTAAGATCATCAATACCCAAAATGAATGTTTGATAGTGTGATTCAAGTCTCCGACGATCTCCGATCTGAGCTACCTTGGCAAAACTATAAAAACATGGAAAATAAACAGAGTAAGCTATATAGCTTAGTAAGCTCGTATACAAGAAATAAGCAACCTTACCATGCATATAATATTCAAATAATATAACATAATTAAATTTACATTTACCATGGTCTCATAGTCATAACTCATTCCATCACAAAACTTACCTCATATTCATCATTTCAAGCATTTAATAGATATGAGCTTCAAGCACATACCTGTACCATCTCGAAAGGAATTTACACATAATATCATCTTTGAAATACCCGTGAACCACTCATAATAACAATGTTGGATACTCGGGAAATTTGCACACTAAGTACCACATATGTAGCCAATGCTACCTCAAATCTCATATCACATAGTTGCTCGCTCTCGAGCTATCAACGGGCCTACTCACACAAGTTGTCAGTCAAGACACAACTACACCGTACTGGTTACACAAGCCGTCAAGTATCCGCAACATATGTCGGTATACTCAGCCACCGTAAGGACGTACAAGAGCAGCACCCAGATCACATAATCACATAACACATAACGACCCTAGTGACATGTCACTTGTGTCATACCCTATTCCTAAGGTTCAAACGAGATTTTTTGCTTGTCGATTCGTCTTTGGACTTATTCATAGGATTAAGCTCGTCCATATTTATCAAACATAATATTTATCAAACAATCAAATTAAAGCTTATTTTTAACATACAAACTTACCTCGGTACAAAATGGCTAATAGTTCGATTTAGTCCACAACTTTGTTCTTTCCCGGTCTAGGTCAGAACCTCATCTTTATTGATCTATAATATCAAATTTAACTCATTCAATTATCTAATTATTCAATTTAATCCCAAAAACACCTTATGGAAAAAATACATTTTTGCCCCTAACTTTACAACTTTTTACATTTTAGTCCCTAGGCTCGTAAAATTATTTTCATTTGATTTCTTCATTACCCAAGCCTAGCCGAATATTAATAGTACACATAACAGCCCATATTTTTCATTTATTCACATTTTTACACACATTTTACAACTTTTACAAATAAGTCCCTATTTGACATTGTCATCAAAATTCACTTGGTGAATGTTGTTTACCTAACATCAAACATGCATTTTCTACCGTTAGACATCAAAATACACAAATATATCTAACATGGGTAAAATTTTATACTTTTATTTTCTTTCAAATTAGTCCTTGAAATAGCTAGATTATATTACACCGATCTAAAAAATATAAAAATCATTAAAAATAGGACAAGAACGGCCTTACAATCAAGCTTGAAAGCTTGGCAAAACCCTAGCTATGGAGACTCTTCAAATTCGGCACAAGGAGGATGAAATTAGAAAGATGAACATATTTTATTTGTTTAATTTTGTCTTTATTTACCAAATGACCAAAATGCCCTTAATGCCAAACTTTGAAATTTCACCTATCCATGTCCATTTTTGTCCAACTTAAACTAAATGGTCTAATTACCATTTAAGGACCTCAAATTTAAAATTTCATTTCAATTAGACACCTCTAGCATCTAGAACACCCATTTAGCACTTATTGCAATTTAGTCCTATTAGTCAAATTGGATACTATATCGATAAATTTTCTTAACGAAATTTTCACACAATCATTCAATCATATTGTATACCTTAAAGAAATAATAAAATTAACATTTCTATTTCATATTTGTGGTCATAAAACCACTATTCAAATTTTACCCTAAAACGGGTTGTTACATATCATATGCGAACCTTAGTTTTTGTATGAACATTAAAAATAACTTGCATGTTTTACTTTTTATGTTTAATAGTATTCCGCTATTGTGTTATAACTTTAACACATTATTTGTTGTAAGTAAGTGGTGTATTAGAGGTTAAGTTGGGAGTTAATGAAGAGTCACTTCAGTGGCTAATGTAGCTCACCAGATTCAGGTCAAACATACTTGGCCAGGTTTGGGGTGTTAAATTGGTTGGTATCAAAGTGAGCCAGGTTAAGGCTCACAAGGCTAAAGTCTGTGGAGCTAGAGCTAGCCAAGATAAGTTCGTCAGGTCGTTTATGTGACAGTTGAGTTCGCCAGAATGGCGAAGTGTGTTTGCCAAGTTTTGCAAGGTAAGCTTGCCAGAATAGATAAGGTAAGTTCTCCAAGTCTTAAAGTGCTATGTGTAACATTCCAAATTAGGGACTAGTTGGAATAGTGGTTTTGAGACCACAAATCTGAAATAAAAATGAATATTTTATGATTAATTGATGGTCCATGATATGATTGCATACTTGTGAGAAATTTTCATGAATAAATTCTATGCCTAAGATGTCCAATTTGACTTTAGGGAGTAAATTGAATAAGTTGCAAAAGTTGTATTCTAGAAGCTTTAAGTATGAAAATGCATTGGATTATTAATTAGAGGTCCTTAAATAGCAATTAAACCAAGTTCTAAATATTTAGACAAAAATAGGCATGAATAGGAAAAAATTTTGAAAGAAAGGCCATAAGGGCATATTTTTCATTTGGTAAATAAAAGAATAAAAAGGGAAAATGAAGTGAAAGTCATGTCATCTTCTTCAAGCCAAAACCAAATTTTACAAGGGTTCTATAGCTAGGGTTTTCAATTTTTCAAGCTTGATTGTAAGTGCTCCCTATCCCCGTTTTTGATGTTTTTTTGCAATTTTGAAGTCCTTGAAGCATGATCTATCCATTCCTATAACACCCCTTACTAGTGTCCAACGCCAAGACAGGATACGAGGCATTAACAGACTTCAACATACACATACATGTAAAATCAGGCCATAAAATTTCAACCAATTCAAAAACTTTAAAATACATACATACCGTCCCTTATACGGGTCTACGAGGCCCAAAACATACATCGGAGGTGGTTCGGGACTAAACCGAAAATTTTAGAAAAGTTTAGGAAATTTTCCCTAATATAAAGTCACACGCCCCTGTACTCTCGACACGCTCGTGCCTTCCGGCTGTGTAACTCTCACGCTCGTGTGGCCAAACCATGTGGTCAATTAAAAATAAATGAATTTTTCATAAAATGGTGCAAACTTCACACGCCAGAGTACATGCCCATGTGGGTAGGTCGTGCCTCTCACACGACCAAGACACATGCCCTTGTCTTAGCCCGTGTGTTTACTACTGGGCATACTGACTTGCAAAATTTAGGTACAGGGGACACACCGCCATTCAACACACCCGTGGGGCAGTCCATGTGTCACACACTGTCTAGACACATGCCCGTGTGTCTACCCGTGTGGACCATTTAAATGCTATTTTCCAAGCCAGTTGTCACCCTCAATCATTCATACACTCAAGCATATTTCATAGCATGCAACACCACATATTTAGAAACTCAAATATTCAACATCATGGCACTTTCACACCTTCATAATGTCGTTCTATTACACATTCAATTAGTCACACCATTTGGAAGCGTTCCACACCAATTTCATGCATAATCAAATTTGTTACCATAACCTCAAATTACATATACATGTTTATAGTCATCTTAAGTCATTAAGTCATTCCTTATTTCTCACTACTTAATTCATTCCTCATAACATATCCATCAAACAAACCACATAGCACATCATCAAGGCATTAACACTTAAATGCATGAATAATTAGACATCACAACCCAATAATCAATTATGAGCCATATCACATGGATATTACAAAATGAATTATCAACATCATAGGCCTTCACAACTTGGCAAAATAACATGACACATATCACAAAATAACCAAATCCCCTATACATGCCATACTCAAAATAACAATTTCAATATACCCGATATGCTTTTGATAGTGTGATCGAATACTCTGACAACTTCCGATCCCCGAGCTAGCTTGGTGGAACTACAAAGGATGGAAAGAGAGAGGGTAACCATTAAAGCTTAGTAAGTCCACATGCAAATAATATGCAATGATAGTAAGTAATTAACATGCAAAGGCATAGTAACACATTCATAAGGATTATTCATCATTTAAACCTTTTGACTTACTTATCATATGTACATTTATACTTTCTCATCACAAATCATTCTTTATCAAGGCATTATTCATAGGTTTAGCGTGCATACCTCTACTCATCGCAGTATATCGTACAACCATACCTCTTTAACATTCCCTCCTTGGAACTTTCATCACATCCATTGCATCACTCATTGAACACTTGGAATACTATTAGATATGCGGAAAACTTGCACATAAGTGCCACAAATACATACGTCGCCAAAGCTACCTCATAACATGTAACGCTCGTAAAGGAGCTACTCCGGGCTTGCTCATATAAGCTATTGACCAAGGTGTAACTACGCGGGCTACTTACATAAGCTGTCAGGTATCCGACCCACTCAAGGATTACCTAGCCACCGGTAGGACACACAAGACCATTGCCCGGATCCCAATTACATGTATTGCATCTATAATGAACTCGGACCAACTCAACGAGCTCAGATGCCTCATATATATATCATGAACCAGACCAACCAATGATTTCGGATTTCTTAATCCCTAGTGACATGTCACTTGTATCCTAAACTATTCCGAAGGTTCAAACAGGATTCTTTCTCATATACACATAGCATCATCATCGTACTTGCTCGTAACGTCGTGGATAATGACCAATATCATTCATACTTACAAAGTTATCATTAGGCATGCATACATAATATTGATAAAACATTTATCACATAATGTCAACACATCAAAATATAATATATTGTCACATTATTTACACATGTACTTACCTCGGTACAAAATGATGGTAATCGAGCCTAATCATCGTATACTTTATTATTTCCTCGATCAAGACCTAGTTCATGTTTTTCTTAATCTATAATGCATAATTTAACTTGTTTATTAATCACATTATTCAAATCAATCCATAATTCATGCTTTGGTAAAATTACCTTTTTACCCTACTTTTTCACTTATTTACAATTTAGTCCCTAGGCTCATAAATGAGATGCATGCATTTTCTTTGTTACCCAAGTGTAGCCGAACCCATACCATGCTCATATTTCCTTTATTTCACATTTTTACTACCCACTTTTACACTTTTACAAACAAGTCCCATATTTGGTGTTTTCACTAAAAATCACCTAGTAAAAGATGTTTATCATGCATCAAACATTCATATTCCTCCATTAATCATCAAAATACATGCATTTTACACATGGTTCAAATTTCATACATGAACCCTAGCTCAAAATATAGCTAGAAATTGGGTAGATCATGCTTCAAAGACTTCAAAAATACAAAGAACATTAAAAATGTGGCTAGGGAGCACTTACAATCAAGCTTGAAATGTTGAACAAAACCCTAGCTATGGCTGTTGAAAAATTAGGCTATCACTTGGAGAAGATGAGCACATTTTTCACTTATTTTTCCCTTTTTTTTCTTTTGTTTACCAAATGACCAAAATACCCTTTGTACCTTTCTTTCAACTTTTTCCTATGCATGCCCTTTTTGTCCAAAATTATAGAAATTGGTCAAATTGCTAATTAGGACCTTCTAATTCATAATATAAAGCAATTTCATGCTTAAAGCTTCTAGAATGCAAGTTTTTCATCTTATTCAATTTGGTCCCTAAAATTCAACAAACATTTTATGCATAGAGTTTCTTCATGAAACTTTCACATAAGCATGCATTCATATCATAGACCTCATAAGAATCATATAATAATTATTTCTATCTCGAATCTATGGTCTTGAAACCACTATTCTGACTAAGCCCTAATTTGGGATGTTACAACTCTCCCCCTTTTAGGGATTTTCGTCCCCGAAAGTCTTATCAGTAAAAAGGTTTGGGTACTGTTTCCTCATAGCCTCCCCAGGCTCCCATGTAGCCTCTTCAACCCTATGTCTTTGCCATGAAAATTTCACAAGAGCAACACTTTTGTTTCTCAATTGTTTGACTTTTCGAGCCAAGATCTAAACATGTTCCTCACCATAAGTCATATCCGGTCGA
This sequence comes from Gossypium hirsutum, assembly GCF_007990345.1. Classification (NCBI taxonomy): domain Eukaryota; kingdom Viridiplantae; phylum Streptophyta; class Magnoliopsida; order Malvales; family Malvaceae; genus Gossypium; species Gossypium hirsutum. The sequence goes on from NC_053430.1 coordinate 68,843,760, forward strand.
ATTTCAACCTCTTTTAGTGCAATCACATGTGAAGGATCGGATCTATATCAGCGCAACATGGACACATGGAATACATCGTGAATCTTTTCTAACTCAGATTGTAAAGCCAATCGATAAGCAACAAGCCCTATCCTTTCGGTAATCTCATATGGTCCCATAAAACGAGGACTCAACTTGCCTTTTCTATCGAATCTCAAAGCCTTCTTCCATGGAGATACTCTCAAGAATACTTTATCACCGACTTGATACTCAATTTCTTTTCTTTTCAAAACCCCATACGACTTTTTCCTATCCAATGCCGCTTTCAAACAATCACGAATTACCTTCACCTTTTCTTCATTTTTTTAACCAAATCAAATCCATGAATCTTATTCACCTTAAGCTCAATCCAATACAACAGTGTACGACATTTACATTCATATTGTAACACCCCTTACCCGTGTCCAATGCTGGAACAGGGTACGAGGCATTACCAGGCTTAATAGTTCACAAACATGCAAAAATCAGGTTACAAAATTTCATTCATATCAAAACTTTTCATACACATGCATAATGTCGCATACACGGGCCTACGAAGCCCTAAACATGCATTGAAAGTAGTTAGCAACTAAACCGAGAACCTTAGAAAGTTTTGGGAAAACTTAGAAAATTTTTCCATGACACAAGGTCACACGCCCGTATGGACACAGGGACACGCCCGTGTGCCTTCAACACGCCCGTGTCCTCAAGCCATGTAACTCTCTGACTGTGATGTCAGTGAATAATTTGGACCACACAGCCAAGCCACACACCCGTGTGCTAAGGCCGTGTCTGCCACACGGTTGAGACACACGACCATGTCTCACATCTTTATTCACTCACGGCCGTGTGCTATTTTCCAAGCCTTTAAGTTACCTTTAATCCTTCACATCTTTATTCACACTAAGGACACATATCATGACATCATTTCAATGATTTAACATCCTATAATAAGACACATTCACAAGCATTAGAACATAGCATAGATAGATAGGTTCACAACAATAATCTATATGAGCCACACCTCTTGGCCATATACAAATAATTCAATATAGACCAATACATAGGGCTAATCATAATTACACATATTATAAAAACCAAGCCCCTATACATGCCACTCACTTGAAAACGCTTAATATGTATATATCAATATTCCAAAGGTGATGGTTTGATAGTGGTGCCACCTCCGACGATCTCCAACCCTCAGCTAACCTATCAACACTAAAGAAAAGGAAAGTAAGAGAGTAAGCTTTATGGCTTAGTAAGACCAAGAGAGTAAGCTTTATGGCTTAGTAAGACCGTATGAAAATAATAAGCAATTTATCAACTTGCTTTTCAAGGTAATATAACCATATTTGCACTTTTAAAGCTATTTTCTAGAGTCACAGTTATTAAATTATTTATATCTGGAGCTACGAAACTCCAAATTAAGATCCGCTAATTTTTCGTGAAACTAGACTCATATATCTTCTTCCCATAAAATTTTTTGAATTTTTGGTCTAGCTAATGAGTACAGTTTATTCTTTAAAGTTACCCCTGTTTCGTTGTCTGATAGTTCCAACCCCACTTCACTAAAAATTAATTATCTCCTCATACTTGATTCAGATGATGTTCTCTTTTGTTTATTTTAAAAATTAACTCATTAAGGATTCTAAGAATATAAATTATAACCCACAATTATTTTTGTACAATTTTTAATGATTTTCCTAAATCAGAATAGGGGAATTCAAACTCATCCTGACTCTATCTCACAACAATTTGAATATCTCATAACATGAGTTTCTTTTTCTTACACTGTTTCTTCTATATGAAACTAGACTCAATAAGATTTAATTTCATATTTTATTTAGCCTCTAATTCGATTTCCAAAATTTTTGGTGGATTTTCAAAGTTGGACTGCTACTGCTGTCCAAAATTGTTTCAATGCTAATTTTACCCTTTCATAATTATCTTTAAATAGGCTTTCATGCCAATCAATTTCTCTTTTCATATTCATTAGGCCATAAGGTGAAGGGATAAACATATCATGTCCCAATTTAATTCAACCTAAAAGCCTCACACATAATCATCCATCAAATTTACCACATAATTATACACCATAAGTATTGACCTAATATTTACAAGGTCGTCACAAAGTCATTCTCATAGGTATGACTTACTCATTTACATTCTTACCAGAAGTCCAATATACATCGAGCTCATCACTCATGAATTTTTAGGACATACATGTACCCTTTCAACAGGATCATAAAATTTTCATTCCTTACCAATCGTACAACATACATTGAGCACGCATTTCATGAATTTCATGTAAGTACATGTATCACTCACATCATGGTTATAACCTCTCTTATTCCGACATAAACCGTAAATTTCCTGTTGAACCATTTAAAATACTATAGGATATTCAATAAGCCTCAAGCATAGGGTAAGGTGCCGACATCATATCCCAGACATGGTCTTACACTAGCTCACCCATCAAAGTCGATGCCATGTCCCAAACATGGTCTTACACTAACTCTCGTATATCGAGGCAATGCCATGTCCCAGACATGGTGTTACACTAGCTCTCATCTATCGGTATTGATGCCATGTCCCAGACATGGTCTTACACTAGCTCTCATCTATTAGTGTCGATGTCATGTCCCAGACATAGTCTTACACTAGCTCTCGTCTCCATGCCGATGCCATGTCCAACATAGTCTTACACTAGCTCTCGTCTCCATGCCGATGCCATGTCCAACATGGTCTTACACTGGCACACAAAATGTGGCCGATGCCATGTCCCAGACATGGTCTTACACTAGCGCACATATCACTCTAGTACCATGGCATGAATATCCGACCTATTCCTATAGTTCAACCAGGGATTTCCTCGTATCAATTTTCATTAGACATTGTTCATAGTCACATTCAAACATTTTATGCGATATCAATCATTCAATGCATAATAATAGTAAAGTTGTAATATTACGCACAGCTTACTCGTTTCAATGGAATATCATATTCCATCAAATTTCCAATGTATTAAATCATCACATAAATGTTATTAACATTTGGCATAACTTTATCATACTCAATACTATCAATATATAATTCAATACAATCATAGCAAGATAGATTTCAAGTATATTAACAATAACATGGATAACATGCTTATCTAGTCACACGGACTTACCTCGAATGCAAAAACGGCTAATTATTCCCTTTTTGTCCTAAATCACGTTCTTTCTCAATTTAAGCCCGAATCTTAATTTTCTTGATCTAAAATAATAAAATTTACTCATTTAATCATCACATTAAATTTAGCGTTCTACAATTCATACTTTGGCAAAATAACCATTTTGCCCCTAGACTTTCACAAAAATTATGATTTTTCCCTTAGGCTCGTAAAATGATTTTTATCAAATTTCCTCATTAACCAAGCCTACCCGACCTTTATTACTCTTGTAGCAACTCAAAATGCCAATTATTTCACACAATTCCTATCCATTTAATAAACTTTACAAAATGGTCCATATTAGGTATATCAAAGAAATCCTTTCACAAAAGCTATTTATTTAACAACCAAGATTCATTTTCTTCCATAAAAATTTAGAAAACAACATGAATACTCTCATGGAAAAACCCTAGACTTTGAACCATTTTGCAAAATAGTCCTCTCATTAGCTAGATTATGCTACAAGGCTCCCAAAAGTACAAAAATTATCAAGAAAGGCCATCAAAATCACTTACTTGTAAGGAATATAAGTTGCTGATATTTTGAAGCTCCAAAACCCTTAGTTTTGCTGGTATTTTTGGTGGAGAAGAAGGAATGAAAAAGATGAAGTCCTTTGTTTTATTTTGATCTTATTTCTAGTTAAAATAGGTCACCAACTTCACCTAATTTTGACTTTTCTATTTCCTTTATCTCTATGGTCGGCCAAGCCTTTCTTAAAGGTCTATTTGCTCTTTAAAGACCCCCAATTATGGTTCTCTAGCTATTTAACATATTTAGCTAGCAAAACAAAGCTTTTTCCCTTTATGCGATTTGGTCCTTTTTTCAAAATTAAGCAAGCGATCGCTAAAATTATTTCACCAAAATTTTCATGCACTCATATAATCATGCTATAACACATAAAATAACATTAAAAATAATTTCTCTGGCCTCAAAATAGTGGTTCCAAAACCACTATTCTGACTAGGCCCAAAATCAGGATGTTACACATACAATGCCCCATAAGGCGCCATCTTCAAGCTCGACTGATAACTATTGTTGTAGGCAAATTCAATCAAAGGCAAGTACTTTTCCCAACTACCTTGGAATTCAAGAACACAACATCTGAGCATATCTTCAAGTGTCTAAATTACTCTCTCGGATTGTCCATCAGTCTGTGAATGAAAAGTGGTACTAAAGTTTAGCTTTGTACCCACAGCTTCTTGTAACTTCTTCCAAAACCGCGAAGTAAACCTCGGATCTCTATCTGAAATAATTGATAAAGGTACTCCATGAAGTCTTACAATCTCAAAAATATATAATTCGACTAACTTATCAACTGAATAATCATAGCGTACCAGTGTAAAATGAGTCGATTTAGTCAATCTGTTAACCACAACCCATGCGGCATCTTTTTTTCTTCGTGTCAATGGCAAGCCTGTCACGAAATCCATAGTAATTAGATCCCATTTCCATTCGGGAACTAAAATGGGCTGAAGTAAACCTGAAGATACTTGGTGTTCGACCTTTACTTGCTGACAAATCAAGCACCTCAATACAAACTCGGGTATATCTCTTTTCATACCTTTCCACCAATACATTTTCTTTAAATCATTATACACATTCGTGCTACCCGGGTGAACTAACATACATCTATTATAAGCCTCTTGTAAAATATTCTGAATCAACTTAGCATTCTTCAGAACAAAAATTCTACCACGGAACCTCAGACAACCATCAGAGTCTATCTGAAAATTTGATTCACTGTTCAACTCACACTGAGCTTTCTTTGCTTGTAACTCTTTATTAGCTTCCTGAGCATCACAAATCTATTGTAGAAAAGTTGGTCTAACTTTTAAATCTACTAGAATTTCACCATCAGGAGATACGGTCAGTTGTGCATTCATAGCTCTCAAGGCAAATAAAAACTTTCTACTCAGGGCATCGGCGACCACATTTGCCTTACCAGGTTGATAATCAATCACAAGCTCATAGTCTTTTAACAATTCCAGCCACCTTCGTTGCCTCAAATTTAAGTCCTTTTGGGTCATCAGATACTTAAGACTTCTATGGTCTGTATAGACATGGCATTTCCCACCGAATAGGTAATGTCGCCAAATCTTCAAAGCAAATACAATGGTGGCTAATTCTAGATTGTGCGTAGGATAGTTTTTCTCATGGGGCTTCAGTTGCCTCGAAGTATAAGCTACTACCTTACCTTCTTTTATTAGCACACAAACTAGTCCACTCAATGACGCATCACTGTAAATCACAAATGCTTTCCTAATTCTAGTTGTACTAACACTAGTGCCTCGGTCAATAACAATTTCAACTTCTCAAAGCTCTGATGACATTTTTCTGACCATTCAAACTTGACATCTTTTTGAAGTAATCTCATCATAGGAGTGGCTATGATAGAGAATCCTTTCACAAACCATCAGTGTTATTCAGGCAAACCCAAAAAGCTTCTAACTTCAGTTACATTCCTTGGCGGCTTCCACTTAACAATAGTAGAAATCTTATAGGGATCAACCCGTATATCATCTCCTGAAACAATGTGGCCTAAGAATCCGACCTCTAGAAGCCAAAACTCACTTTTACTAAACTTAGCATACAACTGTTTATCTCTCAAAGTCTGCAATACAGTTCTCAAGTTCTCAGCATGCTCTACCTCATTTTTAGAATAAATCAAAATATCATCGATGAACACCACAATAAACTTATCCAAATATGGCTGAAAATTCAGTTCATTAAATCTATAAACACCGCTGGAGCATTCGTTAATCCAAATGGCATAATAAGAAATTCGTAGTGGTCATACCTCATTCTAAAAGTAGTCTTAGGCACATTTGACACCTTAACTCGAAACTGATAATATCTGGATCTCAAATCTATCTTAGAGAACCATGTCGCTCCTTTTAGCTGGTCAAGCAAGTCATCAATCCTTGGAAGAGAATACTTATTTTTGATTGTCACCTTATTGAGCTACCGGTAGTCAATGCATAATCTCATAGAATTGTCTTTCTTTTTCACGAATAATACGGGAACACCCCACGATGAAAAGCTTGGTCTCGCAAAACCTTTGTTAGTCAACTCTTGAAACTGTAACTTCAATTCTTTCAGCTCAGTTGGGGCAAACCTATATGGAGCAATAGAGAAAGGAGTTGTCCCTAGCATTAACTCAATACCAAATTCAACTTCTCTAATTGGAGGAAAACCTGGCAATTCCTTCAGGAATACATCCGCATAGTCGGAAAGAACTGGTATTGACTCGATTTTCAATTCAGATTCCTTTGTATTCAATATGTATGCCAAATAAGCTTCATACCCCTTTTTCATACACTTTTGAGCAGTCATCAAAGAAATTATATTTGGTGACTTATCCGCATCATCTGATTCAACCCAAAGAACCTCACCATTTTTACATTTCAATTCAATAACTTTCTATCTACAATTCACTATAGCATCATGTAGTGTCAACAAATCCATACCCAATATGACATCAAATTCATCAAACGGTAACAACATTAAGTCGGTCAGAAAGCAATGACCTCTAATTATCAAAGGGCATTTCTTACATACTTTATCAATTATCACATGTTTTCCTAATGGGTTTGACACGTTAATCATAAATTCTGTAGACTCGATAGGCATATTCATGCTAGATACCAATTTCATACACACATACGAATGAGTAGAGCCAGGGTCTATCAAAGCAATAACAATAGTATCATAGGGAGAAAAATTACCAATGATCACATCAGGAAAAGTCGCATCTTCACGTGCACGTATGGCATAGGCTCTAGTCGAAGCTCTAGCCGAAGACGTCACTATTGTATCATGTGTCACATTCTTACTACTGGACCGACTCCCGGCATTTCTCGAGGGTCTTCCCTTAGAAGTTGTGCCACTCGGTCTTAAATTCTGAAATCTTTCTTTCTCTACCATCTCGGGGCAGCCTTTAATATAGTGGTCTTGAGGACCACAATTAAAAAAAGATCCTTCACTCACTCTACAAGTGCCAAAATGATATCTCCCACATTACGGGCACTCAGGTTTGAAAGGTTTGGCGTTACCCACACTTGCCACAGATGTAGCTTGAGATCTAAAACCCAAATTTTGCTTTCTATGATTCCCATATAAATGTCCAGCTGACACACGTGAACGAGAGTACATCTCTCTAGATTTCTTAGACTGAGATGGCAATAACTTACCCATATGCCTCTTTCTTGTATCTCTTGCCTCAGACTCGGCTTTTCTCTTTTCTGATTAATTCTTTGACTTTACAAGCTCGTTCGACGAGTACTACAAATTCCTTCAACTCAAGAATGCCAACTAACGTCTTAATATCCTCATTAAGTCCATCTTCAAATCTTCTACACATCTTAGCCTTGGAAGATACATTTCCTGAGTGTCCTTACTGAGTTTGACAAATTCTCTCTCATATTCATTAAATGTCATACGACCTTATTTCAAATCCAAAAATTCCTTACGCTTCTGATCGATTAACCGTTCACTAATGTATTTGTTTTGAAATTCGTCTTGAAATAATTCCCAAGTAAACTAGTACCACAAATATTAGCATTCTCCACCAGAGATACGCCGCATCTCTCAACAAAGATATGGCACATTTTAAGCATTCCTTGGGGGTACAGGATAATTCATCGAATACCCGTATCGAGTTCTCTAACCAAAACTCTACTTTCTCAAGGTTATCATTGGCATTTGTCCTAAATTCCTCAGCACCATGCTTCCGAATTTTATCAACAGGTGTTCTAGAGAATCTCAAGAAATCCATACTTTGAGGCATTACTTGTAACACCCCGAACCCGAGACCGTCACCGGAGTCGAACACGAGGTGTTAACAGACTTTTTTTAAAAATTTTCCAGACACTGCCAATCTGCGTAATAGTCGCTTTAAAAATCATATCTTGAGTTTCACAACTCGAAAATCAGTTTCGTGATTTTTCCCTGAAACTAGACTCATACTCCCATCTACATATTTTTTCTAGAATTTTTGGTCGGGCCAATTAGTACAGTTTATTAGTCAAAGTCTCCCATGTTACAGGGATCGACTACACTGACCCTTGCGCATTACGAATTGGATATCTCCCTGCACAGAGCTTCAATACTGATGTCGTTTGTTTCTATAGAAACTAGACTCAGAGAGGAATCTGTACATATATAGCATGACTCCTAATTATCTCTGGTTAATTTATAATAAATCTCCAAAGTCGGAACAGGGAATCCAGAAACCGTTCTGGCCCTGTCCACGAGAACCTCAATAACTCTTAACATACTGTCCATATGATCGTTTCGTTACTTCCCTATGAAAATAGATTCATCAAGGTTCGTTTACATAATTTATTCATTATTTAATTCCAATCATACTATTTTTAGTGATTTTCCAAATCTACATCACTGCTGCTGCCAACATCTGCCTTTAAGGTAGACTTTACCTATTTAATAGTTTCTATGATTCAACTAGCCCCTTTAGCATGAATAGCACAAATTATGATAGTGATTAACCATTCCATACCAAATGATTATAACATTATGCTCAAACATATGTAAGCCATTTTCGCATGGCTATATACATTAACCAAAATATTCTTCCGCCACTAGTCTATTTTATACATGCCATAAGACAATCCAAAACATAGCAGTACCAAACCGTGGATAGTGATAGTGTGACTAGTTGCTGACGATCCCGAGCCTGTAGCTTCGCAATGAGATCTATAAAACAGAGGAAACAGAGTAAACGGAGTAAGCATTACAATGCTTAGTAAGTTTTAAGCAGTGGCAATAGATAACAATCAAATTATAACATAGTTGTTCGTATTTTTATTTCACTCTTCCTTCGGGCATACCATCCCTTTTCCGAATACGCACGTCTCATCATATACAATAGGCAGATAAACTTTCACGTAAAAGTGAGCTCATGTGACATAGATATATCGTATGATTTCCCATCACCCCTCACACTGATCCGATATCACATACTCATAAGAGTAGTCTCATAGATTGCTCTCACATGCATCACATAACTACCTTATGATTTAGTGCAATCAAGCTCACATATAGACTTGGAGTACATACCTGTTTAACCTTTCGCATTGAATATATTTATAAGCAAATCTTATTACGAAGTCTTACCCGGACATAATCTCCACACGAAGTTATCGAGTCTTACCCGGACAAAATTCCCACACGCAGTCATCGGGTCTTTAGAGCCCGGATATAATACGAGCACGAAGCTTACGAACATTAATCAGTGATAATATTCTCGCATAAAGCCTGCGGGGTTTTAACCCGGATATAGTACTGACACAAATGCCCTTCGGGACTTATCACATTTATACACTTTCACATTCATCACATCGGCCATTAGGCCTTATCTCACATACACATGCTCACATTCATCACATTGGCCACTCGGCCTTATCACACATACACATGTTCACATTCATCACATTGGCCATTCGGCCTTATCACACATATACATGTTCACTTTCATCACATTGGCCATTCGGCTTTATCACACATATACATGTTCACTTTCATCACATTGGCCATTCGGCCTTATCACACATACACACGTTCACTTTCATCACATTGGCCATTCGGCCTTATCACACATATACATGTTCACTTTCATCACATTGGCCATTCGGCCTTATCACACATACACACGTTCACTTTCATCACATTGGCCATTCGGCCTTATCACACATACACCTATTCACATTCATCACATTGGCCATTCGGCCTTATCACACATATACATGTTCACTTTCATCACATTGGCCATTCGGCTTTATCACACATATACATGTTCACTTTTATTCAATTAGACTTCACATACCACATATACTATCATGTACAGACTTGGGCTTGACCGAATCTACATCCATCACTTTCCAATGAATAATTCAATTTTACGCCATACTATCATTTCATATTCGAATTATCATAAGCTTACAATATCATGATTTAGAATTCAAGTATGGGTTTAATCAATAGCTTATGAGTAACTAAAACAAGTTTTATCCATGTTTACAACAACATCACATATTCACTACGAGCTGTTTTTCCTGAGCAATGGTCACTAAATTGTTTATAAATGGAGCTACAAAACTCCAAATCACTTGCCGTTAATTTTTCCTGAATATAGACTCGTATATCTTCCGTCCATGAAATTTCCAGAATTTTAGGTTGGGCCAATCAACACCAGATTTTTCTTAAGTTTTCCCCTGTTTCACTGTTTGACTAATCTGACCACTCTTCACTACGAATCAAATTCCTCATTATCAGAAATTCCTTTGTTTACACGGTTTCTTTTATAAGAAACTAGACTCATTAAGCTTTAATTTCATGTCTCATTCAGCCTCTAATTCAAATCCATGAATTTATGGTGATTTTCTGAATTCATGTTACTGCTGCTGTCCTGAGCAGGTTTATCACAATTTTACTCTTCTAACATATCCTTTCAGCACTTCATAATATCATATCCATTTGGCAACATATCATATCAATAACTTACCTATACTTCATAATAACCATTAGGCTATATGCATAAAGATTTACAATAGAGTTATGATTCTTTTAATATGTGCTTAACATATCATACTCAATCACATTATAGGCATTAATACTTAAAACTTACCTCGATTGCTAATGTACGTCAATTCCGACTATTCGACCAATTTCCCTTTTTTCCACGATCCGACTTTGTTTCCTTGAGTTCTTGAGCTAATGAACCAAATTTAAACTTATCACATCACTATTGTGTAAAACCACATTCGATTATATTATAATTTGTATCATTACATCGATTAAACTAAATCATGCATTAGCTTTTAGCACATTCGGCCATTAAAGAGACAACCCAATTAACATTCAAACCTTTATAAGCTTAGATTTCCCAAGGCTGAATATCACATAAAAACCTTTAATACACATGCAAAGTTTACACTTTAACTAATTATGCATATACTAATAAACCGAATATTATTTAAACAACCATTTGAATAATTCTTTATCACATGTTCACAATCGGCATAACCATGTTACAAATTCAATACATAAAATCTTCTTATCCAAGGCTATATTTGACCTATATGTATTTTCTTTACAACCATTCATCAACAATTAAGCACATGTTTAATGGCCGAATATATGCATTCAAACTCATAATTTCACAAGCTTAGCCTCATTTAATGACTACTTGTTCATCAAGACATTAAACACATCATGCATAACATACAAAGCATCCTTAGCCAAAAAAAAAAATACTATCACAAAACTTCCTTGGCCGAATGTCATCTTTTTCCATTAACTAGATTTTGCCATGGGCTTGCTTCAATACTTGAGACCACTCAAATAATATTCAAACTTAATCCTTCATTTCATTTCTCATTTTAGCACATATTTGGCTAATATATAAATATATGCTATCAATTTAATTACAATTATAAATTTTCAACTCAAACTCATTCTTTACCTCGTCTTTCACCTTAATTCAAATTCGGCAAGTATATAAACATATATTAGCAATTTAATTATAGCATTCCACAATTAAGCACAAGTTTCATACTTCACTTTAATAACCGAATGATATTTTACTCAAACTTGCCCCTCATAGCAAATTTAATTAGTCTATCCTCATCCATAAACACTTATCATCAAACATCCACAATCTAATCCTTGAAGCCATGACCGAATGCTTTATGAAATAAATTCACAAAAATTAACATATGGGTCATGTTGTGAGCTTCAAAACTAACAACATTTCGCAAATATTAAAAATAAAATACATGAAATCTCTCCTTAATTCCCAACACCAAATGACCGAGTGCCTTTGGTGTTCTTTCCTTTATACCCTAGCCGAATGCTCCAATCATCCATCAAAATTACAAATTTTTAGCATGGGCTAAGTAAGAGTCATGATTATTTACCTAAAACAAGATCAAATTTCACAATTTGACATAATATACTAACCTTTTTAATGACTCAAGTGACCAAAAATTCTTCCCCTCCTTTGTTTCTTCTATTCGGCCATGATGAACAACAAAGAAAGGATTTTGTTTTTCCTCCCCTTTCACAAGTCACGGCAATGGGGAGTAAGGGGAGACAACTTTGGTTTCTCCTCCCACTCACCTCATGTTTTATCATTCTTAATTCATTCTTTTATTTTCTAAACTCATAGTGCTAATAAAAGAATTCATATTATCCTCAATGACCCATCCATGGCCGGCCACTACTCATTCATAAGGGATATTTGACATGCAAACCCTTTATTCATATGACATGCACTAATTGAGCCTTATAGATTAACTATCACATTTTAAAAGTGTCACACATAAGTCCCATCGACTAAATTCACATGCAATTTACTAAATCAAAGCTTAAAACTTTCACACATTCATATTCACATATAATAGTCATAAAATATGACGGCTAATTATTTTTATGACTTGATTTTGTGGTCCCGAAACCACTTTTCGACTAGGGTCAAATTAGGGGTGTCACATTACTGGTACGGGTCGAAGGTTTAGGGAAGGTTAAACATTTGGGTTCGTTCAAACGAACTCTGTATACCATGTATTCATCATGTTGAGAAAGGATTCTCTACCTCCTTCTCCTCTACTGACAGTTTCGGGTCTACTCTCGGATGGCACCACCCCTTCAGCGGGAGCAAGCATGTTACTTTCTACATCGTCTGCCACTACTCTATCGGGATCTATTTGCTATATGAAAACACACTTTAAAATTGTCAAGAGCCATCACACTATCATAATATATATGGCATGTATAGCTAGACTCAAACACATGCTGCGTAGCCCGAGAACTGATTAAATCGTAGTTCTGATACCACTAAATGCAACACCTCTTACCTGTGTCCAACATCGAGATAGGATACGAGGCATTACTAGACTTAAACATACACAGACACGTAAAATCGAGCCATAAAATTTCAACCAATTCAAAAACATTCAAACACATGCATATCATCCCTTATACGGGCCTACGAGGACCAAAACATACATCGAGGATAGTTCAGGACTAAACTGAGAATTTTCAAAAAGTTTGGGAAATTTTCCCTAATACAAAGTCACACGCCCGTGTAAGACAAGGGACTTGCCCGTGTACTCTCAACACAACTGTGCCTTCCGGCCGTGTAACTCTTTGACTATGACGCCAGCACCAATTTAGGGTCACACGGTCGTATCACACACTCGTGTGGCCAGACTATGTGGTCAATTAAAAATAAATGAATTTTTCATAAAATGGTGCAAACTTCACACGGCCAGAGTACACACCTATATGGGTAGGCCGAGCCTCTCACATGGTAGAGACACATGCCCGTGTCTTAGCCCATGTGTTTACTACTGGGCATACTGACTTGTAAAATTTAAGTGTAGGGGACACACGGCCATTCAACACGCCCGTGGGGCAGTCCGTGTTTCAAACACTGTCTAGACACATGCTCGTGTGTTTACCTATGTGGACCATTTAAAGGCTATTTTCCAAGCCAATTGTCACCCTCAATCATTCATACACTCAAACATATTTCATAGCATGCAACATGACATATTTAGACACTCAAATATTCAACATCATGGCACTTTCGCACCTTCATAATGTCATTCTATTACACATTCAATTAGTCACACCATTTCGAAGCGTTCCACACCAATTTCATGCATAATTAAATTTGTTACCATAACCTCAAATTACACATTCATGTCTATAGTCATCTTAAGTCATTAAGTCATTCCTTATTTCCTAGTACTTAATTCATTCCTCATTACATATCCATCAAACAAACCACATAGCATATCATCAAGGCATTAACACATGCATGCATGGATAATTAGACATTACAACCCAATAATCATTTATAAGCCATAACACATGGCTATTACAAAATGAATTATCAACATCATAGGCCTTCATAACTTGGCCAAATAGCATGGCACAGATCACAAAATGACCAAGTCCCCTATACATGCCATAATGACACAGATCACAAAATGAACAAGTCCCCTATACATGCCATGCTCAAAATAACAGTTTCACTATACTCAATATTCTTTTGATAGCATGATCAAATACTCCGATAGCTTCCAATCCCCGAGCTAGCTTGGTGAAACTACAAAGGATGGAAAGAAAGGGGGTAAGCATTAAAGCTTAGTAAGTCCACATACAAATAATATGCAATGATAGTAAGCAATTAACATGCAAAGGCATTGTAACACATACATAAGGATTATTCATCATTTAAACCTTCTGACTTACTTACCATATGTACATTTATACTTTAAAATATAACTAGCTCAAAATATAGCTAGAAATGGGTAAATCATGCTTCAAAGACTTCAAAAATACAAATAACTTTAAAAATGGGACTAGGGAGCACTTACAATCAAGCTTGAAATGTTGAACAAAACCCTAGCTATGGCTATTGAAAAATTCGACTATCACTGGGAGAAGATGAGCACATTTTTCACTTATTTTTCCCTTTTTATTCTTTTGTTTACCAAATGACCAAAATACCCTTTGTACCTTTCTTTCAACTTTTTCCTATGCATGCCTATTTTTGTCCAAAATTATAAAATTGGTCAAATTACTAATTAGGACCTTCTAATTCATAAACTTGTAACACCCCAATTTTTGTGATTTCTGGGATTTCTGTGAATTTTTTCAATGAACTTTAAAAGTTCTGTTTTTGATTGTTTGATGCATGTCTGGGTGTGTTAGTGGGCCTTTAGAAGGCCTAAGATTAAATTTAGTTCGAGGCAATTTCTGAACTTTCAATCTTAGAGAGAGAGGGTTCTAGCGTTGTGGACTTTTAAATTAAAGGTGGTAAAATATGGCACAAGAAGATCTGTGGTAAAGTGGCATGTGACGCCACATAGGTGTTTGGGAAGTGACGTGTGGAGGTTTAGGGGGAGACAAGGTTCAAGTCGCAAGGTAAGTTAAATAGGGTATTTATTTTTGTGAACAGGTAAGGTAGGTATTGGAACGTAGGTGGAACTCTGTTAGGAAGAGTTTGAGCTGTTCAGAGGATTGGGTAAGGGAGAGATAAGGGAGGAAATTTAGGAGCTGATCAAGGAGCTTGGTGTTGGCTAAATGTTGGACTCTTGAGGAGCAAGAGTTGGCCGGCCAAGGGTCTTTGGTATAGGCAAATTCGGCTAGGTCATTTAGTGTGGGGAATTTTAGCATTTGGACTTGGCGCTACCAAATTCTTTTTGTATTCTCGGGATTGGGTCTTCTCTTTTTCTTTCTTTTACTAGAAGCCAAAACCTACACCCTACACCTGTGCCAACTTCTCTTCTTCAAGAACCGAATTCTCTCATCTACTCCCCTCTTCTTTTCAGTTTTCTTTTCTTGTCGACTCTCATCTTCTTTATCCCTGTTTCCTCTCAAAACCAAGTACCTGCTGCCGATTACCCCTTGGCCAAACCTAAATCTTTCATATTCCTTTTCTTCTTCTCTTCATGTATTTCCCTCACATCTAGGAGGCCGAATCTTGCTATAGCCGAACCCTTTCCCTTTTTCTTTAAAAAGCCGAAACCTTCATACTTGTGGTGTAGAAAGCCAAATCTTTGGCTACTTGAACCTGTTTCTTCTAACTCCGGTAGATCGAGATTAATACCATAGATAAGAATACTCTTTTGGGTAGAACAACGATTGGTAAGTATTCGAACAACTTTCGTTAGTTACTTATATTTTAAGGAAAAGCCGAAACCCCTTAAAGGTGGCTAACGTTGGGACTAAGGGCATTTTTGCCTCTTTATTTTTGTTTTGTATGAACTAGCATAGACAAGGGGGCGTACAGCGAAGGGCTTGAAGGCTAACTCGGTTGGACATCTAGATCTAGTCCATACTTTGGCAGAAAGATAAGAACTTTAAGGTCTAAGGCTATGTTGGCCGAATATGGTAAGGGGACTAGTACGTAGTTTGTTTTTTATATGTATACTGACGTTTAACTCGATTGTAGGTAACTCGTGTGTAGATCTTGCCAACATATCGTTACAGATCAGGTGTGTAAACGACACCCACTTATAGACTAGATCGGCAAAAGCCGAAAAGCCAAAATGCCGAAGAGCCGGCGTTTTATGGACTTACGAGCGTGCGAGCACTCGTGAGATGGTTTGTTTGTTAATCTTGGTAATCTCAAGTGGTAAGATTGCAGACTGCGCAATTTCGTGCACTACGGTATATTTGGGCTTAATGGGACGAAAACGGGTTAATGGGCCAACGGGCCCAATTTGGTAAAAACGCTCGGTAAGTGTTTCTGTTAATACGTTAATGGCTATAATATGCATGGAAACCTTAAAATAGTAAATTTACTAAAATACCCCTAAGTATGACAATTACCATTATACCCCTAAGTATGCAAAATGACCATTATACCCCTAAGGTTAATTTTTTCTGAAATGCATGATAATCGGATTCTGTATGTTGTATGCTATGGCATGTATATATGTTGCATAGGATATGGGTTATATTGATGGAGGAAGCGTTCTGGTGGCTATGCCACAATTATCTGTTTCTAGTGGCTATGCCACAGATATCTGTTCTGGTGGCTCTGCCACAATATCTGTATCTAGTGACTCTGTCACAATATCTGTTCCGGTAGCCATGCTACAAATTCTGTGGTGTGTAGCGGATGGGTGGGTCCAGTAGTCTCCCCACATGGTGTAAGGTTGGTACAGGGGTGTATACGGATGGATATGGGTTGGGTTTTTTGCATACATGATATATCCGTTCGGTCTCTGTTATGGGCCTATGGGCTTCATTCTGAATTCTATATAGGGGTAAGGCCCAATTTAATCTATTTCTGTGGTTTGAACTGATATGGACTATGGTTGGATTATTTTATAAACTAAGTTTTCCAAACTCACCCCTTGTTTCCATCCATGCAGGTAATCCCCAATCATAGTGGACTTGGAGCCGTGAGGGATTCAAAGTGGCCACATGTTCTGCAAATTTGGTTTTCTTCATGTGTTTTGATCAGCACTTATTTTCTTTACTTACTTTGGGTTTTAAGTTGTAATAAGACCGCTTTAATTATTTTTAATTATTTAAGTATGTTTTGTTAGCTTAGGCATGATATTGATTTAATTGTTGAAGTTTAATAGCTCTAGGGCGCATTTTAAAAAGGTTACTTGATTTCAAAATATCGTGATAACATGGCAAAGCTTCCACAATAAAAATGTTTTCAAAATTAATAACCTTTTAAAATGGTTTTAAACGAATCGATTTCCAAGAACAAGCACTCGGTTAAAGTGTGGCAATGATTGTGTGCATGTCTAGGATTGGATCCGTGGAGAGCTAGGTACTTAAGTAGTCTAATTGACTCACCTCCTCTTTTGTGGCATCCTACCTTGTGCACAGCTTCTATTCACTTTATTCTATAACGAGGATATTAAACACTAAGAAAGACTTTAGCTAAAACATGTCTTTTTAGTAATGCTTCAATGTGACACGCTGAATTCAGTCGTAACGTCTGGGCCGATTTTAGGGTGTTACAAAACTAAAGCAATTTCATGCTTAAAGTTTCTAGAATACAAGTTTTGCATCTTATTCAATTTGGTCCCTAAAATTCAATTAGACATTTTATACATAGAATTTCTTCATGAAACTCTCACATAAGCATGCATTCATATCATAAACCTCATAAGAATCATATAATAATTATTTCTATCTCAGATTTGTGGTCTTAAAACCACTGTTTAGACTAGGCCCTAATTCGGGATGTTACAATTCCCACTATTTTTTTGAGCTAGGGTTCATGTATGAAATTTGACCCATATGTAACATGGTTGTATTTTGATGTTCAATAGAGGAATATGAATGTTTGATGTGTGATAAACATCTTTTGCGAAATGATTTTTAGTGAAAACACGTAAAAAGTACTTGTTTGTGTAAAAAATTAGTAGAAATTTGAAATAAAGGAAAATATGGGCTAATATGAGCTAGAATATGAATCAGCTAAGCTTGGATAACTAAGAAATTTCATGCATTTCATTTTACAAGCTTAGGGACTAATGTGTAAATAAGTGAAAAGTTAGGGGTAAAAAGGTAATTTTACCAAAGTATATGTTATGAATCGATATGAGTAATGTGTGTATCGAGAAAGTTAAATTTGGCATTATAGATCAAGAAAAACGTGATTCGAGCCTTAATCGGGGGAAGAACAAGGTTTACGAGGATTAGGCTCGTTTCTATCATTTTGTACTGAGGTAAGTTCATTTGCAAATAATGCAACATGTACCATTCTTTAAATGCCTGATATTACATGTATGGTAAGTATGTATATAATTAATGAGATGTTGTGCCATGTGTTTAAATGTTTACATTTCTATTATGAGTGATGCCTTAACTACTCCATGAGTATGTGATTGGTGCTATAAGCATTGAAATCGACACTACGAGCCAGTTCAATAGAAATGTGGTATCGAAGAATCCCGTTTGAACCTTAGGAATAGTTTAGGATACAAGTGACATGTCACTAGGAATTATGTAATCTGAACTAATTGAGTTGTGTCTGAGTTCATTATATTTGTGACATTCGAACTCATTGAGTTGTGTCTGAGTTCGTGATATGTATGACACATGTTTTGGCATCCAGGTACTGATCTCGTATATGCTATTAAATGGCAAGGTAGTCTGGCATGTGTTACAGATACCTGACGGCCTGTATGAGCAGTCCCATGAGTAACTCTTAAGTGAGCAACATGTGGTCTGAGATATGGAGCAGCATTGGCTACATATGAGGCACTTAGGTGCAAGTTTCCTATGTATCTCATAGTATTCCGAGTATTCAACAGGTAGTTCAAGAGAAGCTCAATAAGCGATCTTAATGATTTCACCAAGACAAGAAAGTAAGTTATTATGTTCAAGTGGCACAGGTATGTACATCGAACTCATGTGAATGACATGAAATATGATGAGCTTACATCGAACTCATGTGAATGACATGAAATATGATGAGCTTGTGGTAAGAACATGCATACATATATATATATGAGAAATAAGTTCATGAGATTTGATAAAACGCAAGGTGATGTTCGTTATGTTAAATACATGATTTATATTGGTTTAAGATGCATATTATTTGCTTGTGAACTTACTAAGCTTTATGCTTACCCCCTTTCTCTTCTATCTTTTATAGTTTCACCAAGTTAGCTCAGGGATTGAAAGACGTCGGAGGCAGGATCACACTATTAATTGAACATTTGGGTATAGCTAGCCTTATTGTTTTGAATATGGCATGTATAGAGTCTTGGCCTTTTTGTTATGTGTCATATTAATTAGCCAATTGTGTTGGCTTATGATGGTATCATGATTATTTTGTATATGGCTATGAGAGGTGGCTCATATTGATTATTCTAGGTTGTAGCCCTATTTATCGATGCATGCATGCAAATGTGTTGATGCTTTAATATGGTTATGATTGATTGTGGTTGATGAGTATGATGGATGGCATGTACATTTGGTAAATGAAATATCGTTAATAAGTATGCAATAAATGTGGTGAAAATGTGTAACTTAAAGATAGGTTGATAAAGAGGATACATAAACATGAAATTGGTTTGGAATGTCATATGAAAGTATGATAATTTGAATGGGTGACATGTTGACTTTACTAAGTCATAGTTTACTCATGAATGTGAAAGTTTGAGCAATCAAATGTGCCATGTTGCATGCCATGAAGTGAGTGTAATTTTATGAGTGCTTAAGGGTGGCAAATGGCTAGGAAAATAGCCTAGAAATTGTCCACACTATTAGACACACATGCATGTGTCTAGGCCGTGTGTGACACACGGTCTGCCATATGGGCGTGTGATCCGGATGTGTGTCCCCTACACCCTAATTATGCAAAACAGAATGCCCAGTAGTAAACACACGGGCAGAGACAAGGCCGTGTGAAGGACATGATCTTAAGACATGGGTGTGTGCCCAAGCTGTGTGAAGTCTACACCTAATATGTCGAATTTAATTCGCCACATGGTCTAAGCACATGGGCGTGTGACTTGGTCGTGTGACCTTATTTTGTGGATCACGTCATAGTCAGAAAGTTACACAGGCTAAGGACACGAAAGTGTTCCAAGCTACACGGGCGTGTGACTCTCTAAACAAGAAAATTTTCTTAAGTGTTTTAAAGGTTTCGAAGGTTCTTAGTTTAGTCTCGAACCTCTTCTGATGTATGTTTCGGGTCTTGTTGACCATTATAAGGGACAATTTGCATGTGATTGGATGAATTTGATTTGGACCAAATTTTATGACTTGGTTTTTATATGGATGTTTATGTCTAAGTCTGGTAACGCCTCGAACCATATCCCAATGTCGAATACAGGTAAGGGGTGTTACACTATGCATATTTGTGCAATTGTTTGAAAGGGGTAGGACTAGGAACATTGCCTTGGTTTAGCTGTATCTTTTGTATGATTACGCCTCAAATCATCCTTCTATTGTTCGCCATTCTAATAAGTAAGTTGTGTTTTGGTGAACTGTGTTTGCATGTAAGTTTGTCAAAGTGCAAACTATCTTCGTTTGTATGTTTGTTATGTGTGAACTGTGTTCAAAAATTTGTCTGTTAAGTTATGGATACCCAGTTAAGTGTGTTTGATGTCTTACCTAAGATAGGATCTTGTTTACGTTTAGAGTAAGCAAGAATGCCTCCCCATAGAGTGAATGCAAATCGTGTGAATGAAACTTGCAACCCCTTAAAAGCTGACCAGACTTTAGCCACACAAGAGCAACCTTACAGGGTAAACATCTTGGAGGATGACATGGAGCCATTAGCGCAAGCAATGATTGGGGCTTTTCAGTGAGTTGCTGGTACCAACACTGCACTTGCGAACCGTGGATTTCCACAGGAGCATCTGTGAGCACTAGGTGGAAAGGAATTTAGTACTGTTAAAGGATCTGATCTTACTAAGGCTGAATATTGGTTTAATGGTTTTAGGAAAATCCTTGAGCAGATGGCGTGTTCTGACGAGGAGAAATCAGGATGCCCTATGTCCTTACTCACCGGTAAAGCCCATCGTTTGTGGAATACCATAAAGTAAGGAACTACTGTGAACTAGTTGACATGTGATTTCTTCTTGGAAACTTTCAAAATAGAAATTCATGAGTTACCAATATTTAGAAGCTCACAAGCGTGAATTCATCAACCTTGTGCAAGGTGAGCTGTCTATGGCTGAGTACGAGGTGGAATATCTGTGACTAAGCCAATAAGAGAAGGACTGTTGTCAAAGGTTTCGCTTTAGTCTACATCGTGATATTCAAATCTACCTAGTGACTCACACTACTGCAAACTTCGATGAAATAGTTGACAAAGACAAAGTTCTTAAGGAAATTAAGGTTTCACAAACTGAAGTTGGAGCTGCAAAGCAAGTTTTTGGGTGGGTGTCCAAAAAGGATCAAGATTTGCGAAATTTTGATAGGAATGTTAAGGGAAGTTTCAAGTTAATTGTTCGTGACAATGGAACGCATGATAAATCGTAATTTATACATGTTTTTATCCCATGCTTAGCACATTTGTGGATGGTTTCTCCTTAGATTTGGTGAATTTGATGCTCCTAATTCTTTAATTTCATGTTTTATACTTAGGTGAGCAAAGGAGAGTAAAAAGAGCGAGAAACGACCCACATGGGAAATCAACACGGCCTGCGCTTCCTCACACGGGCGTGTCCCACGGCCGTGTCCCTTTGGCAGGATCGAAGCATAACTTACACGGGTTGACTACACACCCGTGCCTATTCAACAGCCTTGACCACGGGCTGGAGTAATCACACACGGGCGTGTCCCTGCCAAGCCCAAGTATAACCCTATTCGAAAAAGGGCAATTTTAAGGGCTCTTAGGCATTCTAAAGCCTATTTAAACACTTGATGAGGCACTTAGGAAGGAGATGCAGAATAGGAGGCAAGGAATTACTCAAGGGAAGCCGATTAGTCCATCTCAGAAGTCAGATCCATCATCAAGACTAAAGATCTCCTTTCAATTTCCATTCAGGGGTTTTGGGTTTTCTTTATGTTTTGTATTCATTATTCTTTTGAGATATTTTCTTCTATAATTATGAACTAAACCCCCTAAATACCTAAGGGGAATGAAACCTAAGACAGATCTTGTTATTATTATCTGAATTATATGATAAATATTTGACTTATTCTTAATTATGTGTTCTTAATTCTTGTTTTAATATTCCAGGATATTGATTCTAGTTAATGCTCTTATTTAGAGGAGGAATAGACCCTGTGTAAGAGTAAATTTGTCATAATTAAGCGGAGTTGATTGCACGCCTAGAGATAGGGTGATAAGATTTTGCCGGATTAGGGTGAAACCCAATAAGAGGATCCATAGATCGAGTTACTGGAACACTATGTGTTAATTAGAAAGAGATTTCAATTAATCAACCTAGGGTTAGACATTATTAGTCTCGAGAGAGATAATAGGGATTTCTACAGATCAAGTCAAATGAATAAATTGTCTGATTCAGAATCAAATAACAAGTGAAGTCTAGGTGGATTTTTCCTTGGGTATTGTCTTAATCAATCGAATTTTCCCAAAAGTTTTCCCTCAATTTCTCTCTGTGCACTTTTAGTTTAGTAATTAGTTTAGATGACCAAATCCCTTAATTTTTAGGCTAGATAATAAAAAGAAGGTAATTACTAGTACTCTTGGTTCCTTTGGGTTCAACAATCCGATCTTGCTAAAGCAATACTACTGTTCGATAGGAACACTTGCCTTCATCGTGATAATAGTTAGTTTCAAGAAGGATTAGTTATAAATATTTAAAACCTGTCGCGAATATCACGTATCAAGTTTTTGGCATCATTGTCGGGGAACTAGGATATTAGGAACACTCAATTTTTATTACTTTAGCCATTTTACTTTTATTGCAATTTAAATTTTTATTTTTCTTCTCTAATTCTTCATTTATTTTCTTCTGATAGGTTTTTCTAGTTTATGACCAGAAGAAATCCGTCAGGACCATTACTGTTTGATAGTGAGATCGATCGCACAGTTCTCAAAAACTGAAGAGAAATAAGGCGAAGCTTACGATACATAGAGGAAGAGCAAGAGGATGATACTTCAACCACAACCGAGGAGATGGCTGAAAACCAAGAAAATCTGCTACCTCCTGCGATTGCTGCTACTCAGAATCCTTCTCCACGCACTATGTATGATTATGCTCAACCTTCTTTAACAGGAACTGAATTGAGCATAGTTAGACCTGCTGTAGCTGCAAATACTTTTGAACTGAAACCTAACACAATTCAAATGATATAGCAATTTGTTCAGTTTGATGGTTTGCAAGACAAAGATCCGAACACTCACTTGGCAAATTTCTTAGAATTTTGCAACACTTTTAAAATAAATGACGTTTCTGATGACGCCATTCACCATCGGTCGTTTCCCTTTTCGTTGAGGAATAAGGCTAAACAATGGTTGACCTTATTACCACAAGGGTCAATCACTACTTGGGAACAAATGACTGAAAAGTTTTTACTAAAATATTTTTCGCCGACTAAAATAGCCAAATTACGTAATGATATCTCTTCTTTTGTGCAGTGGATTTAGAAATACTCTACGATGCATGGGAGAGAAACAAGGACCTCTTGAGAAGATGCCCTCACCATGGGTTACCACTCTGGCTACAGGTTCAAACATTTCATAATGGTCTAAATCCTTCGACTCGACAGATGATCAACGCAGCCGCTGGCGGAACTATCAATAATAAGACACCTGAAGATACTTATGAATTTATAGAAGAGATGTCACTGAATAATTATCAGTGGCAAGTTATGAGGACAAAGCCAACAAAACCAGCCGGCGTTTATAACGTCGATTTAGTCACCATGCTCTCTAATTAGGTAGAACTCTTGAATAAGAAAATTGATGGTTTTCTTAGTTCTTCACAGGTTCACCCAATAATGCAGTGCGAAACAAGTGGAGGTGGATCGAGCAATCCAGATTACCCACCCTATGGCCATAACATAGAGAACGAGCAGTTAAATTACATGGGTAATAATCCTCGATCTCAAAATAATCCTTATGGTAATACTTACAATGCAGGTTGGAGGAACCACCCAAATTTCTCATAGGGAGGCCAAGGAAATCAGCGACCACCACCACCTCCAGGCTTCCAACAACCACCCTACCAACAAGAGAAAAAGCCGAACCTTGAAGAGATGCTAACAAAATTCATCTCGATGCCAGAAACTCATTTTCAGAATACCGAGACAGCACTTAAAAATCAATAAACGTCAATCCAAGGGCTCGAAACTCAGATAGGTCAGCTTACTAAATTGATATCTGAACGACCACAAGGTAGCCTACCAAGTAACACTGAATCTAACCCAAGGGAGCAAATCAATGCAATTACCATTCCAGATGAGGAAGGGTTAGTTGCACCTGAACCAGAATAGAGGCAAGAAACTGTAGTAAGTAAAGGAAAGGGTGAGGTGGACCATAATGACCAAAAATCGGTAAGTAAAGAGTACAAACCCCATGTGCCATACCCAAACACGATAAGGAAAGACCACACAGAAGAACAATTCGGTAAATTCCTTAAATTATTAAAGAAGTTACATATTAACTTACCGTTTATTGAAGCTCTTTCGCAGATGCCAAACGCAGTCAAATTCTTAAAGGAGCTTTTAACAAATAAGTGGAAGTTGGATGAGGCGTCGCTTGTGGAACTAAATGTGGTTTGCTCAACCATACTACAGAATAACCTGGCCAACAAATTAAAAGATCCAAGGAGTTTTACGATTCCCTGTTTAATTGGTAGCCTAGATGTAAATAATGCCTTGGCTAATTTAGGGGCTAGTATCAATATCATGCCTTACAAAATGTTTAAACAACTAGGTCTTAGGAAGCCCAAACCAACTTGGATGAGCATTCAATTGGCTGATAAAACCATTAGATTGCCTAAGGGTATCATTGAAGATGTTCTTGTTAAGATCAATAAATTTATATACCCAGTAGACTTTGTTGTTCTAGACATGGAAGAGGATAGTAACGCACCTTTGATTTTAGGACGACCCTTTTTAGCGACTGCTAGAACCATTACTGATGTTGGTATAGGTGAACTCACACTTCGTGTGAGAGACAAAACAATCACCCTTCAAGCTCGTAATTCGAGTAACACATCAAAAATTGAAGGTGGTTGTATAAATTATTCTACTAGTACTGATCATGTAGTGAAACCCTCTGTGTAGGAAATAGTTTCGAAGAACGCATATGAGCCGTGTTCAAACAACAACAAAGGACCTATCCATAAAGAGCGAAGGCTACAAATCGAGGAATTGGATGAATGGCGAACACATAGACCAAGGACACACGATAAACCAAAACCACACCATGACGAGCTCAATGACACACCAAATCAACTTAAGGTTAAAGATAAAGTACTACTAGATGCAGCAGACCCTCGTATTGCCACTTCTGAACCTAACGAAGAAATTCCTCTCACAGTACTCAATATTTTTCCCATATGGTGCAGTCGCGGTAACTCAAATTCGGCACTTTTAAAGTAAACAATACTCGTCTTAAACCTTATATTGATAAAGTTGATAGCAGGGATGAGGAGTGTAAACTCCTCGAGCTACTATGATCACACAACAGAGAGGTAAGTCAAGCTTAAACTATAAATAAGCGCTTCTCGGGAGGCAACCCGAGCATTAACAGTAATGATTTATTTGAATTCTAGTTTTTCACATCTAACTTACTAACTGAGTCCTGAAACACAGGGTTTTCCCATCCACACAGCCAGGCACACGAGCGTGCCTATGGCAGTATGAAAATAGGGAAAAAAAATTTCTCCATCATGGGATGCGATAAGTCGCCACGACCGTGTGACATGGCCGTGGGTGAAACTGTCAAAACAACACAGGCGTAAGACACGCTCGTGCCTTGAAATCATGGTTGAAACTAAGAATTTAACACGGGAGTGCGACACGCCAGTGTCATTCACCCGTGGTCGACACTGTCGATAAGAACACGGGTGTGGGCTATCAAACATGGGCGTGGGAAAAGTGAACGAAATAAGACACGGCCGTGTGCCCCAAAATCTATATAAACGCCATCATCTCCCTCCCCAAAAATCCCTAATCCTAGCCGCTGCAACTCCACACGCCCAAGGAACACGGGCGTGGGGCGAATGTCAGACGCACTTAATTTTAAAATTCGTGAAACACACGGCCAAAAATTAGGGCACACAGGTGATTGTGTGATTCGTAACAAGTAATGAAGATCGAACCTAGACTAACTATTATCACGATGAAAAGGCAAGCGCACCTATCGAACAATAGTATAGTAATGGCAAGACTGGGATATCGTACCCAAGGGAACCAAAAGTACTAGTAATAACTATCTTTTTATTATCTAGCCCAAGAATAAAAGGGGTTTTATTTGTTTTAATTAACTAATTATCTAAACTAAGAATGCACAGAGAAAAGAATTAGGGAATTGCTTTTGGGAAAATCGATTGACTTGAGACAATACCTAAGGAAAAATCCACCTAGACTTTACTTGTTATTCTGGCTCCGAATCAGACGATTAATTCATTCAACTTGTTCCATAGAGATCCCTAAGTTATGTTATTTTCCCTATTCAAGACTAATAATGTCTAATCGCTAGATTGAATAACCGAGACTTTTCTCTAATTAACACTCTAGGGTTCTCCCTTTACTAGGTTTCACCCTAATCCAGCAAAAGCTTGTCACCCTGTTTCTAGTCGTGCATTCAACTCCACTTAATTATGACAAAAGTACTCTTAGACAGGGTCTATTCCTCCTCTGAATAAGAGCATGTCTTGAATCAGTATCCTGGGATATCAAAACAAGAATTAAGAACACATAATTAAGAACAAGTTAAATATTTATCATATGATTCAGAAAATAATAACAAGATTCTTCTTAGGTTTCATTCCCCTTAGGTATTTAGGGGATTTAGTTCATAACTAAATAAGAAAACATCTCCGAAGAATAAAGAATGCAAAACATAAAGAAAACCCAAAACTCTTGAAGGGAAATTGAGGAGAGATCTTTTGTCTTGATGATGAATCTGACTTCTGAGATGGTTCAATCGGCTTCCTTGAGGTAATTCCTTACCCCCTTCTCCGTCCTCCTTTTTCTCCTCTTCTAGGGTGTATTTATAGGCTTTGGAATGCCTACAAGCCCTCAAAAGTGGCCTTTTCCGAATTGGACTTAACTTGGGCTTGGCAGGGACACATCCGTGTGAGTCATGCTCCAATTCTGCGAGATTGACACGGCCGTGTGGTTTGCCCGTGTGAGGAGGTCCAAGCCTTGTTGATTTCGTACTTTGGTCCATTTTCTCCATTTTTGGCCCATTTCTCGTTCCCTTCACTCTCCTATGCTCTCCTAAGTATAAAACATGAAATTAAAGCATTAGAAGCATTGAATTCACCAATTATAATGAGAAGTCATCCATAAAATGCATTAAACATGGGGTAAAATGTGTATAATTTACGGTTTATCAAATACCCCCACACTTAAGCATTTGCTTGTTCTCAAGCAAAATTCTCAACTCATAATCAAAATAAATCGTTCTCAACTTATAATTTCTATCAATAATATCTCAAATTAATCCATAGGTAATCATACATTAAGACTTTAAATAAAAGAACATAAAAGTTTCAATCATTCCAAGTTGAGCATTTTATTCCGAAAACATAGGTGTCTTCCCTCATCTAAGTAATTACTTTTAATTCAGAATATCACAAAGTTTTACATCCTAACTAAAGATTCACTCAAATCACTCGAGGTGTTTTAAGGACAATAAAGGAAGTACTCAATAGTCAATAATGGAAAGTCATTACCATAGGCTTGCATGAAAATCAAATCTCCACCACTTTAATTCAAAATGATACTTCAATCAAAAGGTCTTTAAAGGGTTGTAATGAGGCTTGGTTAGGGAGTGTGGTCACAAACTGAAAGAAAGGGTTAGAATCGAGATTGAATTGAAAAGTTGCCTAACTAGAAAAAGAGTTAATCTTCACTTGCATACAACAAAGCTTCTCTCAGAACATGAAATTACAGATATGCATACATAGTTGTTCTTTTTTTTTTTAAGAACAAGTTAAATAATATAGACTAAATATCAAGAACAAAACATAGCTAGGAAATCTATTCAACTCAAATCTCGACAAAAATAGGGATTAATTTAGAGGATTTCAACAATAATGAGTTAAAGGTTAATATTTAGGGTAATAGAAGAAATGGTTTGTTAGGCTCAAGGGGATTTACTAGGGGTTAATCGTGGAGGTATGCTTTTCATGGCATGAGTGGGTTAATCCTAAGTGTCTTAATCATTTTGATATATCAAATCAAATGGTGTGGTCTCGACATGCATAATCAAGCAAGTTCTAAAATAACAGTTCAATACTGACGCACTCAAAGCAATAGTAAAAGTGAGCATGAAAGGATGAATAGATGCTCAAAAGGCTCAAAATTCTCACAAAAATTATGGCTTTTTGATGTTTAGACTCGTGAATTCCAATTCAAAGTAATACTTAGACTTGGGGAAACAACCTAAGATTTTAAATTCTTAAAAATCAACTCATCATGCTTGATTCTCTATTGTCTTAAATTTTAAATAATCAATGCATAAATCCCTATGTTTTAATTTAAGATATATCAATCAAAATCATAAATTAATTAAAATTTATCCTAAATATGATATAAGAGTTTTTTCAAGAGACCAAGATGATTATTCAAGGATATTTCTGATAATGAAATAAATACCCCCCACACTTAAGATGTACATTACCCTCAATGTATAAAGATAGATAATAGAGTATAAGAATAAGATAGGGAGAGAAGTGAAACTTCCTGTATGATGAATTCCTCGAACTAGAGTTTTGGATAGTGATCGGTTCGAGAATGGAGGAGGATACTCCGGCGGTCGTAAAGGTTCATTAGGCCATAAGTCCTGCGCCAAAAGAATATTATATCTAGTGGTAGCTATGGTCGTGGTCGAGCAAGACATGGCAGTCGTGGAGAACCTTTCTCGGTGGAGTTTTAGTTCCTATGTGAGGATGAGCTTAAAAGCTCTATATAACTGGGATAAAATCAGGAACTTTTTAGAAGTTAGTAGAAAGAATAAGTACTCGAAAAGAAATAACCGAATTTTATAATAAAATTCTAAATCTGCTAAAAAATAAAAATAAAAATAAAAAATAAAAAGTAGTTTAAAAAAATTAAAAACATAAAATAATAAAATAAATATTTCTAAACATCTTCATCACTGGATGGTTCGCGATGAGATGTGGACCCGCGGAAGATGGCACTTCCTTCTTTTTCTTCGAGGCTGGTACGATGATTTTCTTTCCTCTTGAAGATGACATGGAAGGCACTAAGGGAAAGAGATTGAGCTTTAAAAACAAAGTTCGAGGCTGCACACGGGCGTGGCAGGAGATACAACCGTATGGAAGGAAGATGGAGGGAAAAGAGATGGGAAAGTGAGGATTAATGTAGGGGAAGTGGATTTTAGGATGGTTTGGGGGTTGAGGAAATGAGAATCTGGGGAATGGTGTCTAGAATAGGGATTAGGGAGTGGAGAAGGGTAGATTTCGGCTAGGGTTTTGAAAGGAGGAAGAAGATGAATAGTGGTTTGCTTATATAGGGGAGGACCACACGGCCTAGGGCCACGCCAATGTACTCTGAGGGTGAGCCCTTGTTTTTTGAATTTTACGATTTAGGTCATCCTCGGCTACTATCCCACGCCCGTGTGTCTTGGGCGTGTGTAACACACAGCCATGTCGTACGGTCATGCCGAGCTTTGTTCACTTCTCCCACCCCCGTGTGTTAGGGTACCATGCCCGTGTATTGTTGTCCATGACTTAATGGCAAGGGCATGTCTCCAGCCCATGTTGAAGAAATAGAATCGAGCCTTACCCCTGGCACACCCGTGTTCACCTATCAAGTTCACCCACGGCCATGTCGCATGGCCATGGGGATTTATCACATCCCATGTTTTGGGGAAATCATGTCCTGCTTCCATACAGCTGTATCGCACGACCGTATCTCTTCCCCTGTTTGGACACGGCTTTAAGAACGCCCGTGTGTCTGGTCCTGTGTGCTGAAAAACTTTGCAATTCAAAGATAAAGTTAATCATTTAAAGTGTTAGAAATTAAAAATAAAGAAATCAAAATATGTCAGTGCTCGGGTTGCCTCCCGAGAAGCGCTTATTTATAGTCTAAGCTCAACTTACCTCTCTAGTGAATGGTCAAGGTGGTTCGAGGAGTTTATACTCCTCATTCCTGCTATCAATCTCATCAAAATAGGGTTTTAATCAGGAGTTGTTTACCTTAAAAGTGTCGAACTTAGGGTGACTCACTTCTACCGTACCGAATGGAAAAATACTGGGTACCGTAAGAGGGATTTCCTCATTCGGTGTGGTAGTGACAATATGGGGATCTGCGGTATCTAGTAAGACTTTATCTCCAACCTTAAGTTGATGAGGAGAGGTGTCGGGCTTATTTTGGCATAGTTTCGATTTATCATGTGTTCTCGGTTTGTGTGCTCGCCATTCATCTAGCTCCTCTATCCGTAGCCTTCGTTCTTCATGAATGTGTCCTCTATCATTTTTGGAACATGGCTCGTGAACTTCTTTGAAGCTTAATTTCTGCAAAGTCATATTGTCAGTTTTAGTATATTGGTGTGGACTATTACCTTCAATGTTTGATGTGATGCCAGAATTACGAGCTTGAAGGGTGATTGTTTCATCTCCCACACGAAGTGTAAGCTCACCTGTGCCAACATCAATAATTGTTTTAGTAGTTGCTAGAAAGGGCCTTCCTAAAATCAAAGAGGTGTTATTATCATCTTCTATGTCTAGAACAACGAAATCAACGGGGAATACGAACTTATCTACTTTCACGAGTACATCTTCAATAATACCCCTAGGGAATCTTATAGTTTTATCTGCCAATTGAATGCTCATCCTAGTTTGTTTAGGTTTCCCAAGACCTAGTTGCTTAAACATTTTGTAAGGCATAACGTTAATACTAGCCCCTAAATCAGCTAATGCATGACTTATATCTAAACTACCAATTAAACAAGGAATTGTAAAACTCCCTGGATCTTTCAATTTGTGGGGTAGCTTATTCTGTAGAATAGCTGAGCAGACTGCATTTAGCTCTACATGTGATGCTTCGTCCAACTTCCGCTTATTTACTAAAAGCTCTTTTAAAAATTTCATTGTATTTGGCATCTGCGACAAATCTTCAATAAACAGTAAGTTAATATGTAATTTTTTCAAAAGTTTGAGAAATCTACCGAATTGTTCGTCTGAGCGGTCTTTCCTCGTCGCATTAGGGTATGGGACACGAGGTTTATATTCATCATTCACCATTTTGTTTTGACTTACCTCACTTTTACTTTTACTCACCACAATTCCTTGCAGCAATTCTGGCTCAGGCGCAATGAATCCTTCCTTATCTTGAGTACTAATTGCGTTGAGGTGTTCCCTTGGGTTAGGTTCAGTATTACTTGGTAAGCTACCTTGTAGTCATTCAGAGATTAGTTTGGATAGCTGGCCTATCTGAGTTTTGAGTCCTTGGATCGATGCTTGTTGATTTTTAAATGATGTCTCGATATTTTGGAAACGGGTTTCTAACATTGATATGAATTTTGAGAGCATCTCTTCAAGGTTCGGTTTCTTATCTTGTTGATAAGGTGGCTGTTGAAAACCCTGAGGATTTTGTGGCTTTTGATTTCCTTGACCACCTCAGGAGAAATTTGGGTGGTTCCTCCAACTTGCATTATAAGTATTACTGTATGGGTTATTTTGAGATCTAAAGTTATTGTTACCCATATAGTTGACTTGTTCCTCTTCGATTGTGGGATTGAAGGATTGATATTAGGTATGCACACCTCCTCCACTTGAGTCACACCTCATTACTAGATGTATCTGCATAGAACCAAGTAAACCATCAATCTTTTTATTGAGAAGTTCTACCTAATTTGATAGCATAGTAACTGAGTCGACGTTATAAACGCCGGCTGTTTTTGTTGGCTTAGTCCTCATGACTTGCCACTGATAGTTATTCAGTGACATTTCTTCAATGAATTCATAAGCCTCTTCAGGTGTTTTGTTGTTGATAGTTCCGCCAGTAGCTGCGTCAACCATTTGTCGAGTCGAGGGATTTAGACCATTGTGGAATGTTTGTACTTACAGCCAAAGCGGTAACCCATGGTGAGGTCACCTTCTTAGTAAGTCCTTGTATCTCTCCCATGCATCGTAATGTGTTTCTAAATCCATCTACACAAAAGAAGAGATATCATTACGTAATTTAGCCGTTTTAGCCGGCGATAAATATTTTAGTAAAAATTTCTCGGTCATTTGTTCCCAAGTAATAATTGACCCTCGTGGTAACGAGTTCAACCACAGTTTAGCTTTGTTCCTCAATGAAAAAGGAAATAATCGAAGATGAATGGCATCATCAGAAACGCCATTGATTTTAAATGTATCGCAAAATTCCAGAAAGTTTGCTAAGTGAGCATTGGGATCTTCATCCTGCAAACCATCAAACTGAAAAACTGTTGTATCATCTGAAGAGTGTTAGGTTTTAATTCAAAAGTATTTGCAGCTACAGCAGGTCTAACTATGCTAGATTCAGCTCCTGTTAAAGAAGGTTTAGCATAATCATACATAGTGCGTGGAGCAGGATTTTGATTAGCCACAATTGCAGGAGGTAGCTGATTGCCTTGGTTTTCAGCCATCTTGTCGGTTGGGGTTGAGTGTCGTCTTCTTGCTCGATTTCTTCGTCAAAAAGTAATGGTCCCACGGGTTTCTTCTAGTCATAAACTCTAAAAACCTGCCAAGAGAAAGAAAAAGTACATTAATAAATAATAATAGTAAAATTAAATTAAATTGCAAGAAAAATAAATGGCTAAAGTAATAAAAATTAAGCGTTCTTAATATCTTAGTTCCACGATAATGGCGCCAAAAACTTGATCACGTGATTCGTAACAAGTTATAAATATTTATAATGAAGATCAAACCTAGACTAACTATTATCATGACAAAAAGGCAAGCGCACTTATCGAACAATAGTATAGTAATGACAAGACCAGGATATCGTACCCAAGGGAACCAAAAGTACCAGTAATAACTATCTTTTTATTATCTAGCCTAAGAATAAAAGGGGTTTTATTTGTTTTAATTAACTAATTATCTAAACTAAGACTGCACAGAGAAAAGAATTGGGGAATTGCTTTTGGGAAAATCGATTGACTTGAGACAATACCTAAGGAAAAATTCACATAGACTTTACTTGTTATTCTGGCTCCGAATCGGATGATTTATTCATTCAACTTGTTCCGTAGAGATCCCTAAGTTATGTTATTATCCCTATTCAAGACTAATAACGTCTAATCCCTAGATTGAATAACTGAGACTTTTCTCTAATTAACACTCTAGGGTTGCATTAACTCGATCTATGGATCCCCTTATTAGGTTTCACCCTAATCTGACAAAATCTTGTCACCCTATTTCTAGGTGTGCAATCAACTCCGCTTAATTATGACAAAAGTACTCTTAGATAGGGTCTATTCCTCCTCTGAATAAGAGCATGTCTTGAATCAGTATCCTGGGATATCAAAATAAGAATTAAGAGCACATAATTAAGAACAAGTTAAATATTTATCATATGATTCAGAAAATAATAACAAGATTTGTCTTAGGTTTCATTCCCCTTAGGTATTTAGGGGATTTAGTTCATAACTAAATAAGAAAACATCTCCGAAGAATAAAGAATGTAAAACATAAAGAAAACCCAAAACTCTTGAAGGGAAATTGAGGAGAGATCTTTAGTCTTGATGATGAATCCAGCTTCTGAGATGGATCAATCGGCTTCCTTGGGGTAATTCCTTACCCCCTTCTCCGTCCTCCCTTTTCTCCTCTTCTAGGGTGTATTTATAAGCTTTGGAATGCCTACAAGCCCTCAAAAGTATCCTTTTCCGAATTGGACTTAACTTGGGCTTGGCAGGGACACATCCGTGTGAGTCATGCTCCAATTCTGCGAGATTGACACGGCCGTGTGGTTTGCCCGTGTGAGGAGGTCCAAGCCTTGTTGATTTCGTACTTTGGTCCATTTTCTCCATTTTTGGCCCATTTCTCGTTCCCTTCACTCTCCTATGCTCTCCTAAGTATAAAACATGAAATTAAAGCATTAGAAGCATTGAATTCACCAATTATAATGAGAAATCATCCATAAAATGCATTAAACATGGGGTAAAATGTGTATAATTTACGGTTTATCAAATACCCCCACACTTAAGCATTTGCTTGTTCTCAAGCAAAATTCTCAACTCATAATCAAAATAAATCGTTCTCAACTTATAATTTCTATCAATAATATCTCAAATTAATCCATAGGTAATCATACATTAAGAATTTAACTAAAAGAACATAAAAGTTTCAATCATTCCAAGTTGAGCATTTTATTCCGAAAACATAGGTGTCTTCCCTCATCTAAGTAATTACTTTTAATTCAGAATATCACAAAGTTTTACATCCTAACTAAAGATTCACTCAAATCACTCAAGGTGTTTTAAGGACAATAAAGGAAGTACTCAATAGTCAATAATGGAAAGTCATTACCATAGGCCTGCATGAAAATCAAATCTCCACCACTTTAATTCAAAATGATACTTCAATCAAAAGGTCTTTAGAGGGTTGTAATGAGGCTTGGTTAGGGAGTGTGGTCACAAGCTGAAAGAAAGGGTTAGAATCGAGATTGAATTGAAAAGTTGCCTAACTAGAAAAAGAGTTAATCTTCACTTGCATACAACAGAGCTTCTCTCAGAATATGAAATTACAGATATGCATACATAGTTGTTCTTTTTTTTTTAAGAACAAGTTAAATAATATAGACTAAATATCAAGAACAAAACATAGCTAGGCAATCTATTCAACTCAAATCTCAACAAAAATAGGGATTAATTTAGGGGATTTCAACAATAATGGGTTAAAGGTTAATATTTAGGGTAATAGAAGAAATGGTTTGTTAGGCTCAAGGGGATTTACTAGGGGTTAATCGTAGAGGTATGCTTTTCATGGCATGAGTGGGTTAATCCTAAGTGTCTTAATCATTTTGATATATCAAATCAAATGGTGTGGTCTCGACATGGGGTAAAAATGTGTATAATTTATGGTTTATCAACGGGCGTGCCCTACGACCATGTGCCCCAAAATCTATATAAACCCCTTACTATTCATCATCTCCCTCCCCAAAAATCCCTAACCCTAGCCGCTGCAACTCCATACGCCCTACCTACCACGCCCGTGCATCGCCTAAAACACTATTTCTGACGACACAAGCTTCTCCCTTCTGCGTTTGTTTAGTCTTTTCTCTCAATTCTATTTAAATATTTTGCATATTTCATGTTTTCTCTAGTCCATTTGACTATTTTAAGTGAATATTAATAGTAGAATAATAGAAATACGCATGTTTGTCATTAAAGAATATTGTCATTTTTCATACTACATTCATCCATTTTTCTTGTTTCCATGGATTTTATGTTTACCCACATACATTCATGCATTAGATTTTCCGGTCGTATTATTCTCATAGCCCTATTTTAATGACTTGATATAATTGCTTTAGTTGTTTTAGATTTGTTCTCTTCATTTAGTACGCGAGTCTCATGAAATATTCCTAATTAGTTTTGTTTTTCCATGCTAGTTTTGGGACGTATTGGTTGAACTTCGACCTTTCAATGCAGGTACAATGTCATCCTCATGTGGTAAGAAGACCGCTACCTGCCTCAAAAAAAAAAGGAGCAGCGTCATCCTCGGGTCCTACCGCAGAAATTAGATACCCATTCCTCCAAGTTGCCTTGGGACCCCAAGAGGAATTATATTAGATATTACGGGCCCGACCCCTAGGTGTGGGCCGCTGCATTGACCGGGCCGCACTGGAACAGAATCATTAGGCTGACGCAGTCCGATCCCTCCTAACGACTAACTCGTCGGGGATCTTCTTTGACATCATTGAGCTGACTTATCTCAAGTTCACATTGGAACTCTGCTCGACGTTCCATCTTCAGACTGTCATGACCAACTTCGACGATCTTGGAACGGTCCAATTCTACCTTGGTGGTCTAGTGTGCCAATTGAGCGTACTCGAGTTCGAGATTACACTAGGGCTGTACACGAAGGAGTTCATGGACAAAAATGAACTCGACAGCCTCCACCGCCACATCCACTACTCTCCCTCAAAGTGCTGGAGGGACCTCGTCCCTGCCTCGACCACCTACGATCCTAGCCGCTCCAAGGCATCAGCTCTCCCTCCATCCTTGAGGTACCTACACGCCCTCTTGGATCACACTTTAACTGGAAGATGATAGAGCACCGGCGTCATCACCACCCACGACACCTACTTCTTATGGAGCATGGCGAACGGGCACGTCCTCGACATTGCCTACTTCACCGCCCTCGCCATCCACCATCAGACGATGCGACATCGGAGGGGGTTCATCTCTATCGGGCCCTATGTGACTTGACTAACTTGGTACTTCGGGCTCCTTAACATAGTAGCACAATCATCCTCCCTCACTCTCATGGAGCCCCGCCTCGGAAGGATAATTTAGAAGATCATAGGTAAATCAGTCGGAGGTGAAGGGATTGATTTGATCGGAATTCTGTAACTATCGAGTTAGAGATCGGGTTGCAGGGCACGACATATATACCCGCAACTGTGGGTAAAGACGAAGGAAATATCACTTATGTATGGTCTTCCGGCAGATGTCCCCACAGGGCATCTCGAGTATGCTAAGTATGAGGATGATCGAGAAATGACGTAGCACCTACCCTTTTTAGTACCGCCTCATCTAGTCCACCGAGGAGAAGGACACAGAGGACATTACTGATGATTTCCCTCCACGACATGAGGACCCACCATCTCAGCCACTACCCATCCATTGTCCAGTTCATGCGGCGGCTTCATACTCTGACATCTCTGAGCATCTTACTCGATTTGAGCAGCAGTGTTTTCAGCATTCTGATCACATTGATGCTACACTTCATCAGATTTGTCAGCACTTCCACATCTCATCGCCACCAAAACCTCGCGAACCATCCAGCGATGACGATGTTTAAAAACTTTTTATTTATTATTTTTATTCACTTTTATCTTTATTTATCTTATTTAATTACTTTTTATTTCATTTTCCTTTATTATTATTTTAATTTTAGTTTTTATAATTTTTATTGAATATAGTTTCGGCTATTTCATTACGAATAATTATGCTTCCTTATATTTCTTAAAAAGTTCCTGATTCTATCACAGTTATAAAGAGCTCCAAAGCTCATCATTGCATAGGAACTAAAAACTCCACTGGCAAAGGTTCTCTACGACTGCCATGTCCTACTCGACCACGACTATAGCTACCACCAGATATAATATTCTTTTGGCGCAGGACTTATGGACTAATAAAGCTCTACCACCACCGGAGTATCCTCCTCCACTCTCATCATTGCCTTGGCCAATTATTCTTCATAACTCCAAATCAAGAAGTTCATTCATCATTCAGGAAGTTTCACTTCTCTCCCTATCTTATGATTATTTAGCTATCTTTTTCAATATATCTATCTTTGTACATTGAGGGCAATGTACATTTTAAGTGTGGGGGGGTATTTCATATCATCATTAGAAATCCCTGAATTTTGTCTTATTCTCACGTGAATCACTCATATCACTATTAAAATGAATTTTAATTAATTTATGATTTTTACTGATATGTCTTGAGTTAAAACATAGGCATTTATGCATTGATTGTTTAAACTTTAAGACATTAGGGAATCAAGCATGATAAGTTTATTTTTGAAAAATTATAAACTTTTAGGTTGTTTCCCTAAGTTTGGGTATTATCATGAGTTGAAATTCACAAGTTTAAACATCAAAAAACCATAAATTTTGTGAGATATTGAGCCTTTAGAGCATATTTTATTTCTTTCATGCTCACTTTTATTATGAGTGCGTCGGTATTGATTTGTTATTCTAAAATTTGCTTGATTATGCATGTTAAGACCATACCATTTGATTTGATATGTCAAGATGATAAAGGCACTTAGGTTTAACCCACTCACTCCACAAAATCCTACCTTCATAATTAACCCTTAGTGAACCCTTTTGAGCCTAACAAACCATTAATTGATTTATCTTCAATATTAAACCATAACCCATTATTGTTGAGATTTGATTTGATCTAATTGCTTAGCTATGTTTTGCTCTTCTATGTATTTGATTTGTTTTTAAAATATATATATATACTTCAACACATATTAGTAGTAAATCGTCGTTTTTGAGCTTGAGTGTTAATTCCATATTCTGAGAAGAAGCTCACTTGTATTCAACTGATGACTAGTCATTTTTCTAGCTAGGTAATTTTTCAATTCAATCTCGATTCTAACCCTTTCTTTCAGCTTGTGACCACACCCCCTAACCAGAGCCATATTCCAACCCTCTAAAAGACTTTTTTGATTGATGTATCAACTCAATTTATAGTGGTGGAGATTTGATTTTCAAGTAAGCCTATGATAATAACTTTTCATATTGACTAATGAGTGCTTTAATTGATGTCCTTAAACGCCTTGAGTGATTTGAATGAATCTTTAGTGAGGATGTTAAACTCTATGATATTTTGATTAAAGGTAATCACTTAGATAAGGGGAGGACCCTATGTTTTTGTGATAAAATACTCAACTTGGAATGTTTGAAACTTTGATGTACTTTTAGTTGAATTTTCAATGTATGAATACTTGTGGATTATTTTGAGATATTATTGATAGGGATTATAAATCGAGAAGAATTTATTTTGATTGTGAGTTGAGGATTTTGCTTGAGGACAAGCAAACGCTTAAGTGTAGGGGTATTTCATAAACCATAATTTATACATGTTTTTATCCCATGCTTAGCACATT
This sequence comes from Gossypium hirsutum, assembly GCF_007990345.1. Classification (NCBI taxonomy): domain Eukaryota; kingdom Viridiplantae; phylum Streptophyta; class Magnoliopsida; order Malvales; family Malvaceae; genus Gossypium; species Gossypium hirsutum. The sequence continues at coordinate 68,882,952 of NC_053430.1, forward strand.
TATGGATGGTTTCTCCTTAGATTTGGTGAATTCGATGCTCCTAGTTCTTTAATTTCATATTTTATACTTAGGTGAGCAAAGGAGAGTAAAAAGAGCGAGAAACGAGCCGAAAACAGAGAAAATAGACCCACATGGGAAATCAACATGGCGTGGGCTTCTTCACACGGGCGAGTCCCACAGTCGTGTCCCTTTAGCAGGATCGAAACACGACTTACACGGGTAGAATACACGTCCATGCCTATTCAACAGCCTTGACCATGGGCTGGAGTAATCGCACAAAGGCATGTCACACGGGCGTGTCCCTGCCAAGCCTAAGTATAACCCTATTTGAAAAAGGCCAAATTTGAGGGCTATTAAGCATTCTAAAGCCAATTTAAACACCTGACGAGACACTTAGGAAGGAGACGTAGAATAGGAGGCAAAGAATTATTCAAGGGAAGCTGATTGGTCCATCTCAGAAGCCGGATTCATCATCAAGACTGAAGATCTCCCTTCAATTTCCATTCAGGGGTTTTGGGTTTTCATTATGTTTTATATTCATTATTCTTCTGATATGTTTTCTTCTATAATTATAAACTAAACCCCCTAAATACCTAAGGGGAATGAAACCTAAGACGGATCTTGTTATTATTATTTGAATTGTATCATAAATATTTGACTTGTTCTTAATTATGTGTTCTTAATTTTTGTTTTAATATTCCAGGATATTGATTCGAGTTAATGCTCTTATTCAAAGGAGGAATAGACCCTGTCTAAGTGTAAATTTGTCATAATTAAGTGGAGTTGATTGTACGCCTAGAGATAGGGTGATAAGATTTTTTTGGATTAGGGTGAAACCTAATAAGGGGATTCATAGATCAAGTTAATGCAACACTAAGTGTTAATTAGAAAGAGATTTCAATTAACCAACCTAGGGTTAGATGTTATTAGTCTCGAGAGAGATAATAGTATAACTTAGGGATTTCTACAGATCAAGTCAAAAGAATAAATCGTCTGATTTAGAGTCAAATAACAAGTGAAGTCTAAGTGGATTTTTCCTTGGGTATTGTCTTAATCAATCAAATTTTCCCAAAATTTTTCCCCCAATTTCTCTCTGTGCACTCTTAGTTTAGTAATTAGTTTAGATAACCGAATCCCTTAATTTTTAGGCTAGATAATAAAAAGACGGTAATTACTAGTACTCTTGGTTCCTTTGGGTTCGACAATCTGGTCTTGCTAAAGCTATACTACTGTTCAATTGGTACACTTGCCTTCATCGTGATAATAGTTAGTTTCAAGAATGATTAGTTATAAATATTTAAAACTTGTCACGAATATTACGTATCAATGCACAAGTTTGTAAGCTAGCCATTTTGTAAGCATTGTGACCGAAGACGTCCTAGGGAATGTTGTAAGATGACTAGAGGTTGTTTCAAGTGTGGTTTTAAGGATCACTTGATAAAAAACTGTCCAGAACATCGGGAGGGTTCGAAGCTCAGACTATGACCCCTACTCAATACGAGCTGGTGCCCGTAGTCGAGGAAAAGGCCGAGGTGGTGAAACAAGACAAGTTGGGAAATGAATGTCATCTCACACAGTTGCAACCCAAGATGAATCAGGAGGCCTCACACGAGTGTATGTTGTGAGGGAACCACATGAGCTAGGTGCCATGATGTTATTACAGGAACCTTCACTCTATAAACTATTCCCTTGTTTTCCTTAATTGACTCTGGTTCCACGCACTCATATGTTTTGAGCGAACTTGCTAGTGAGTTGGGAATTCCAGTGGAAACCATATATAAGGGTGTGACTGTCACCAGTTCGTTTGAGGACAACTTATTGGTCAATAGAGTGTACCATAAGTATCCAATGATGATTCAAGGTAAAGTTTTCTATGTGAACTTGATGGAGTTACCATTCTATAGGTTCAACATGATTTTGGGAATGGATTGGCTGACTGAACATAAAAAAGGATCGATTTTGAGCTAAAAAGAGTTACCTTGCTAACCAATAAAGGCAGGGAAGTTGTGGTGGTTGGTAAGTGAGCTCAATTTATGTCAAACGTAGTCTTAGTAATAAAGGTAGAAAAGATCAAAGACTATCTCACTTTTGTGATGGGTTCGCAAAATATGGCGAAAGGGGTTCACGGAATACGAACTATGCAAGATTTTCTTGATGTGTTTCCTGACGAGTTACCAAGATTACCTTCGGACTATGAAGTGGAGTTCACGATTAAGTTGTATCCTATTAGTTCTCTAGTTTAGATTTAAGACGTAATGTATGGCACCCAAAGAGCTTAAGGAGTTAAAGATACAACTTCAAGAGCTGCTTGATAAAGGTTTCATTCGACCAAGTATATCACCTTGGGGTTCGTTAGTGTTGTTTGTGAATAAATTGATCGTAAAAAATAAGTACCAATTTCCAAGAATTGGTGACTTGTTTGATCAGCTGCGATATGCCATAGTGTTTTCGAAGATCGATCTGTGGTTTGGTTACTACCAACTCAAGGTAAAGGAGGTTGATGTGTTAAAGATAACATGTAGAACAAGTTATGAGTACTATGAGTTTTTGGTGATGCCCTTTGGGTTAACAAACGCACCTATTGCATTCATGGAACTAATGAATCGGTTGTTCCATGAGTATTTAGATCATTGGGTGGTAGTATTCATTGATGACATCCTGGTTTATTTACGAACTGAGGAAGAGCATGATATTCATCTGAAAGTTGTATTGCAAATTTTACGAGAGAAATAGTTATTCACGAGAGTTTTGGTTAAAAGAAGTCACGTTTTGGGGGCACATAGTTTTAGTTGAAGGGGTTTGTGTAGACCCAAGGAAGATCGAATCCATTGTGGAGTGGAGATCGCCAAAAAGTGTCATTGAAGTACGAAGCTTCTTAAGGCTCGCAGGGTACCTTTGTAGGTTTGTTGAAAGGTTTTCCACTATGATATCACCCTTAACAAAGTTACTCTAGAAGAAAGGGGAGTTCGCATAGATTGAAGCAAGGTAGAAGAGCTCTAAAGAGCTTAAGGAGATCCTTACTAAAGCATTTGTGTTGATTTAACCAAAACCAAGGAATGAATTCATGGTTTACAATGATGCTTCGCACACGGGGTTGGGATACGTTCTAATACAAAAAGGAAATTTCGTAGTTCATGAGCATAACTACCCAACCCACGATTTGGAAGTTAGGTTAGGAATTAACAATAATCACTTCGATGGCTAATGTAGCTCACCAAATTCGGGTCTAACCTATTTGGTCGAGTATAGGGTGTTACATTAGTTTGTGTTAGAGTAAGGTTACCAATATAACACCCCAACCTGGTCGAGTAGGTTTGACCCAAATCAGGTGAGCTATATTAGCCACCAAAGTGACTTTCTGTTAACTTCCAACCTAAACTACAACCCGAAATTTAGAGTTAGTAGTGATGGTTTAACACTTAAGATTTGGCAAAACTATTTATATGGTGAGAAGTATACCATCTACATAGACCACAAAAGCCTCAAGTACTTATTCACGTAGAAGGAGTTGAACCTACGACAAAGAAGGTGGATAGAGCTACTGAAGAATTATGATTGTGTGATAAGGTATCACCTTGGCAAGGCAAATGTGGTAACAGATGCATTGTACAGGAAGTTTATGAGTGAGTTGCGAGCCTTGCTCACATAACTAAGTGTAACAAATGATAGGAGATTGCTCGCGGAATTGCAAGTGATACTAACGTTGTCACAACAAATCAATGAGAAGCAAGCCTCAAATGAAAAGTTGTCGAAGAGGGTTCACCAAGTGGACCAAGGAGTGTGAAGGGATTTGGCACTAAATGGAGAAGGGATACTATGTTTCCATGGAAGGCTATGTGTGCCAAATGATAAGAAGTTGCAACAAGTTATCCTCAGTGAAGCCCACAACAGTCTATAAGCAATGCACCCTACAGTAACAAGATATATTGTGACCTCCGCGAACTCTATTGTTGGCCAGGTTTGAAGCAAATTGTTATAAAATTTGTGGTGAAGTGTCTAAGTTTCCAGAAAGTCAAAACAGGGCATCAATATCCTTCAAGAACTTTTCAACCACTCAAGATTCTAGAATGGAAGTGGGAAAGGATCACTATGGATTTCGTGACAAGATTGCTCGTGACTACAACTAAAAAGGATGTAGTTTAGGTGATTGTAAATAGCCTAACAAAGTGTTCACACTTTTTAGCTATTCGTACAAGTCATTCTTTGCAAAGGCTCAAAGAGATTTACATTGCTAAGATAGTGAGACTGCATGGCATGTCAGTTTTCATTACTCCCAATCGAGATTCTCAATTCACTTTGAGATTTTGGAAGAGTTTACAATAAGCTTTGGGTTTAAAACTTCAATTCAGTACTGCTTATCATCCTCAAACAGATAGCCAATATGATAGCGTGATACAAGTGTTGGAAGACATACTGTGAAGCTGTATTTTAAAGTTCATAGAAAGTTAGAAACGTTATTACCTTTGGTAGAGTTCGCATATGACAATAGTTACCAAGTTGGTTTCAAGTGGTACCCTTCAAAGAATTGTATGGAAGGAGGTGTCAAACACCCCTGTGCAGGATGAGAAGAAAATCGTTAAACCTAAGTTGGTTTGCAAGACTAAAGACAAGATGAAAATGATATGCAAGAGGTTAAAAGTCGCTTCAGATAGAAAAAAGTCTTGTGCTGACATGAAACGGCGAGACGTTAAGTATCAAGTGGGCGAGCATGTGTTTCTTAAGTTATCGCCATGGAAGAAAGTCCTAAGGTTTGGGCATAAAAGAAAGTTAAGTCCAAGATTCATTGGTTCTTATGAAATGGTAGAAAGAATTAGTCCTGTAGCATATCGACTCAAGTAGCTTCGCGAACTTAATCAAATTCATGATGTGTTTCATGTATCCATGCTGAGCAAGTATCATGCAAATCCATCCCATGTGGTGTCAACAAACGACATTGAAGTGCGACCTGATTTGTCATATGAGGAAGAACCAGTGAAGATTTTTGCTCGCGAAGTGAAAGTCCTGAGAAACAGAAAAGATTCATTTAGTCAAAGTATTGTGGCAATACCATAAGACAAGCAAAGCTACCTGGGAAACAAAAGAAGCAATGAAGAAATAGTACCCTCAAATGTTTGAAGGTGAACATTTTGAGGGAGAAATGTTTAAAGTAGGGCAGAGTTGTAACATCCCAAGATCGAATCTAGAAGTTTTGGCCTCACAAGTGAGGGTTTGCTAGTGTTTCGGTGAACTAAGGAGTTCGCCAAAAGATTATCAGTAAATAGTTCACCAGTGTTTCAGCGTTGCAATATACGCTAAAAAAATATGTTAAAGGGTTCGCTAGATTTATTACAAGTTGGGTTTACCAGTTGGTTTGGCAAGTAGGGTTCACCAGTTGGTTTGTCGAACTGGGGGTTCACCAGTCAAGTTGTGAACTAGGGTTCGCCAGTCAAAGTCAAGTCACACTCAAATTAGGAAATAATCATATAGTATCTAGGAATAATTTACGTGCAAGTAACCTTCTTTAAAATCGACTAGGGTTCCTAAGTCTAGTAAGGTATCCTAGAATCGCTAAGTCACTTACTACCTATAAATAAACCCTTAATCCATGAGAATTCTCTCATCGATATTCTGTTTTCAAGTCTCTATTATGAACCAAGTTCTTAGCAACCAAGTTAAGCCTTTGTCCTGATAGGGGTGATTGTCTAGAAAGCTAGGTTTGCTTACATGTGTGAATTTTGCAAGTTTTGTCTATTTAAGTAATTTGTATGTGTTTATGTATGTTGCAAACTAGTCGAACCAACTGACAGTAAGGATAAAGCCAAAGCTAAACTCATTTAAATTCTCAAGCTTTTTGGTGAGTGGTTAAGAATAGCCATAAGTGTGATAAACTATTACGTTTTCAGTATGAATGCTCAAAGTTCATAACTTGTGTGCGAACTATTATGTTTTCCAAAATCTTGTTTTTAAACTAAAGTTCCAAGAGTAAGCTTTTTTTACAATCTTTTTTTTTAAGCTCTAACACTCTATTTTAAAACATGTTTCCAAGTTATGTTTTCAAGCTATGTTTTAAAGATATGTTTTATCCATGCTCCTATGCAAGCCTATGTTGCAAGCTAGTCGAACCAACTACTAGCAAGGATAAAGCCAAACCTAAACTCATTTAAATTCTCAAGATTCTTGGTGAGTGGTTAATAATGGTCAGAAGTGTGCTAAACTATCACGTTTTCAGTATGAATGCTCAGAGTTCGTAACTTGTGTGCAAACTGTTATGTTTTCCAAAAATTTTATTTTTAAACTAAAGTTCCAAGAGTAAGATTTTTCTACAATCTCTATCTTTTAATATCTGACACTCTGGTTTAAAACATGTTTCCAAGTTATGTTTTCAAGCTATGTTCTAAAGATATGTTTTATTCGTGCTCCTATGCAAGCCTATGTTTTTAAAGTATGTTTTTAAAAGTACAGTTTTATAAGCTATGTTATGCGAGCTCTATGTGAAAAGTTTCTGTGTGTGCTTCTTCGCGAGCACTTATGTTGGATATATTGGTATAACAAAGGATTGTGAGTACTCACTTATAATTTCTGTGAATTGGGCGTTGAGGCCTTGGGACATGTGGAGGGATAAGGGAATATTGAGCTATGCTCTATTCAATGGGACATGTTGGCGTACAGGAAAGTGTTTAGCTTTATGCTACACTTATGGGACATGTTAAGGACTTTTTGATTGATTCTGAGGTATTATTAAAAGATCTTCATTCCTAATAGATTCTGATAAGATAAGTGTGTTAAGACAAGGGCGAGAAAATGTTTTATGTTCTTCAAGCATTTTGATAAGACAAGTATGTGAGCATGTTTCATGCTATATAAGATTTGTTTTCAAAACAAAAACAAGATAAGTTTTTAAGTTTGATTTTTAGTAAGTAAATGTGAGATTGTTTTCAAACTTATATGTTTTCTGACAAGCAGGATCTACGAACTAGGTCTCGCACCTCCACCGCAAACCCAGTACGTAATAGGATTTTCAGACTAAGTCTTCTTTCTATTTTAAACTATGTATTTTAAGGATACTCTATTGATTCATGATTATTCACTAAGTTAGCAAGTAAGTAGGTCGTAGATAACAGTGGCGAGGTAGATGACTTGGCGAGGCACATTTTTGAGCAAATATTGGTGGACCTGGGAATTAGGCGATGGGGTTTATATTTATGTGGGTTTATACTTCTTATAATTTAATCATGTTATGGAAACAATTTCTTTGAAAGTTTAAGTTTATTTCCATTCAGAAAACCTTAAGTAAAACCTTTGTTATATATATTTCTTATCAGCATAAAGTTTGATGTTTCTTTATTTCTCCTTGTTTGTGTACCATGTGGTTTTCTTTAAAATTTGTCATAGTATGTTTGAATATCACATGCGTACTAGTTTTATTGTGAAGTAATATTTTCTGCGACCCTTGTACGTTTATGACCCCTAACATGTGTGCGAAACCTTTGCAGGAATATCTTACAATTTAGTGAACCTAATACAAGTATACGAACCCTCGCATGAATGACCCTTGTGTGAATGACTTCTTATTTTGCTTAGCCTGTGTTGCATGTGAACTTAGTATTATAGGTGGGAACCTAGGAAGTATGCGAACTATAGTTACCTTGTGTTTTTATGTGAACAATGTGTGTTACTCTGATATGCGGACCTATGTGTAAACTCATGCTTTTATGTGATACTGCAAACTCATATGATATTTTGTAAGGTGAACCAATGATGCGTGTCATATGTGAACCTTAGTTGTTGTGCAAACCTTAAAAATAACTCTCATGTTTTACTATATATGTTTGATAGTATTTCGCTATTGTGTTGTAACTTAATGCTTTATTTGTTGTAAGTGGTATATTGGAGGTTAGATTAGGAGTTAACGAAGAGTCACTTCGGTGGCTAATGTAGCTTGCTAGATTGGGTCGAATCTACTCGGTCAGGTTTGATGTGTTACATCTCCTATCTCTCTTTATAAATAGATGGAACTGATAAAGCTATTTACACAATAGGTAATAGAAGTTTCAAATTGTAATAGTCCAGTTTAGACCTTGCTCAGAATAGTGGTTTTGGGACCACAAATTCATATCAAAAAAAAAATTTAATATTATTTTTTGTGCTTATTACATGTGAATTAGTATGTGTGAAAATTTCCTATGAAAATTTAATTGTTTGTGTGCTTAATTTGATAAAAAGACCTAATCGCGTAAAATATAAAAGTTTTCTATTGTTTGTTAAAAGTGTCTATTGATTTGTCTTATTAAAAGAGAGGTCCTTATGATGCAATTAGACTATTGAACATATGAGTGGACATTAATGGCATTGATATTAATGAATGTTTATAATGTAAGGGTAAAATGGTAATTGATGTATTATTAAGTATTAAAGAAAAAAACATGAAATAAGGCCATTATCATCTTATTGTTGCTGAAATTGAAGAAATAAAAGTTAGGGTTCTTGTGTTTTAACATTCGGCTAAGAGATTTGGTGATTAAGGTATGTGTTTTGATCCATTTTTTATAAGTTCTACGTTTTTTGTGATCCTTGCTTGATATTCTATAAAGCCCATGCTTAAATTTCTGATTTTGATGATGATTTTGAAATATTCCATTGATGAAATTGTGAGCTTTGTGAAGCTAGTTGATGGAAAATGAAAGATATGTTTTAGGTTAGTATATTTTATCTTTGAATTTTTAATGAAATTGAGTAATAGACTAAATTGTGAAATTTGTGAATTGAAAGACTAAAATGTGAAATAAATGAAACATATGAGCTTATATGAATGCTATGAGAATTTTCCTAACATGGGTATATGCAAATTTTGTGTATTTTGTGATTTTGTGAAATATGGACTAAATTGTTAAAATGTGAAAATATGAGGGCTAATTTGTAAAATTCCCAAAATTGTGTTTGTGGATTGATTTCAATGATTTGGTGAATAAAAAGGTTAAATTTGAATTTATATAGATCAAGAACAAAAGAAAACAGAATTAGATAGGGAAAAGTCGAAAGTCGTCGAGCAGCCGATTATATCTAATCAAATCCGTACAAGGTAAGTCTATATACAAATAAATTTATTTGAAATGGCTTATTTATGCTTTTATGCTATTAAACTATGTTGAATGGCTATATGCCTTGAATAAAGATATCCGAGAAAGTATCGATAAGGTTCCGATGTCCGAAAAACCCCGTACGAACCATAGAAATAGTTAGGATACATATGTAATGACATAGGATTTTCGATATGTTTTTTCGTGTAAGACCACATTTGGGACGTTGGCATCGATTTGGTATTTACGTGTAAGACCATGTATGGGATGTAGGTATCGTATTTGATTTCGTGTAAGACTCTGTGTAGGACAGTGGCATCGATATTTGATTACATGTAACACCACATTTGGGACATTGGCATTGTATGAGCTTTCTGAGCTATCTGCGTATCCTTATGATTCCGAACGGTTCAACGGGCATTCCGAGAAATGAATGACTATGTTAATATGTATCCAATTTAGGTACATTTGAAATGTACATTATGTTTGAAAATAAAGTAAGTACAAAGCATATGTATATATGTGAACCTATGGAATAAGTATGAAGTATGTGAAAATGAAATATGTTAAGTATAAGTGAATTATGCATATATGAGCAAATGATTATATGTAACACCCCGAACCCAAAACCGACACCGGAGTCGAACACGAGGTGTTAACGGACTTTAACCCCTTAAAAAATTTATTTTCCAGACACTGCCCAATCTGTGTACTAGTCGTTTTAAAAATCATATCTTGAGTTTCATAACTCGAAAATCAGTTTCGTAATTTTTCCCAGAAACTAGACTCATGTGCCGATCTATGTATTTTTTTCTAGAGTTTTTGGTCGGGCCAATTAGTACAGTTTATTAGTCAAAGTCTCCCATGTTGCAGGGGTCGACTACACTGACCTTTACCCATTACGACTTGGATATCTCCCTGCACGGGGCTTCAATACTGATGCCGTTTGTTTCTATGAAAACTAGACTCAGAGAGGAATCTGTACATATATGGTACGACCCCTAATTATCTCTGGTTAATTTATAATGAATTTCCAAAGTCGGAGCAGGGAATCCAGAAACCGTTCTGGCCCTGTCCTACAAAAATCTGATTATCTCTTAATATACTGCCCATATGATCTTTTCGTTACTTCCTCATGAAAACAGACTCATCAAGCTTCGATTACATAATTTATTCATCAATTAATTCCACTCCTACTATTTTAGTGATTTTTCAATCTCATGACACTGCTGCTGCCAGCATCTGTTACGAAAGTAACTAGGTCCATTTCATGCCTACCCTTGATCCAACTCAATCGAACATTCGTGCCATTTTCGCATGGCTTAAAGTTTACATGCCAAAGTTCAAACACAACATAATAGCTTATACATGCCAAAATGTTCTTCTAAGCCAACTAAGAAGAAAGTACCAAAACTTGCTATCCGGTGTGATGACTTCGATGACGGCCTGACCCCGCAAAAATAGATGAGTCCAAGCAACCTATAATGGGTGACAAGGAAACACCGAGTGAGTTTATAACTCAGTAAGTCATAAGCAATGCACTACCATCCATCAATAACATTATCACAAGAGGAAACAAAATAGAACGAGACAATTTACTCCATCCATACCGAACCATACCATAGTTCCTCCAACCTATCGATTCAGTTTCATATCAATTCATGCATTCACATTCCATATACTCATCAATAGGACATTGAAGCATTTTCATAAATCAATTTATTTACGTTACAATCAAACGACTAAACGGCCTTTCACCCATCCTACGATAAATTTTATGTACGTGACTTCAAGTATATTTGTCACATAGGTTCAAACTTACCGAGCTCAACACCAAGTATAAGCATAGCACCTATTAGCCATGTACTCAAGACACTTACCCGATCCGCTGTCCGCGATCGACTCAATAGTGTCGCACACATAGTGTCCATAATGATTCACGAATGTATATTGAGTCCGCACACTCAGTGCTATATAATCAACTCGCACACTTAGTGCTACGTAATAAAATCGCACACTTAGTGCTACATAGTCAAACTCGCACACTTAGTGCCGCATGGTCAATTCGCACACTTAGTGCATCATATTCATTTCGCACACTTAGTGCAACATAGTCAAATCGCACACTTAGTGCTGTACAATTTAATCCCGCGCACTTAGCGCCAATCTCATGGTCATAAATGGTTATACCCGCACGTTTAGTGCCGAGATCAACAACTCAGTACATCTTACCTCTTTTCATTCAACAATTTCATCATCACATACGTACATGCATATATATATGTATATTTATTCATTCCATTCAGCATCAATACATAAACATTATGACCATTTGAAATAATACCAACTACATGCTTAATGACTTACCTTGTGTTGGGTAAGACGGTTCCAACTCGGCTACTCAGTGATCTTTTCTTTGCCTTTGCTTGATTCTCCTCCTTTAGCTCCTTGAGCTTAATCAATAATTCACTAGTTTAACCATCTTGTTAAACATTCATAATTCAATTACACATGCTTATGTATGTTTGTATATTCGGCAACCATCCTCACTAATTACTCATGTTGATGGCCGAATGGATGTATGTGTGTACAATGTCAACTATAACATCATGTAATTCCACATATGACTACATTTCTTAAGTTCCACATCTTAATGCCCATTATACATAATCAAATTTAACATCATATATATATTTACTCATGTGGCCGAATATACATACTCCCATATAATATCAAGTACTCACTTTAAGTATATTGCCGAATATACTTAATCATACACACACCTAACCAAAATAATTTCTAAAATCTTTATATCATTTATAATACATCTAATTATCCTTTTTCACATTATCAACTCAAATCACATACATTATTTACTATAACATCTTTACATTCGGCATTGGTGTCAACCATAGTAGCCGATTCTTCCTACTTTGTACCCATGCATCTATTAATCCTTAGTTGGTTCAAACACTTCACACACTAGGATTCATCAAATTTTTAACAAGAAATAAAATCTCTAATCCTCAAACTACCATGGCCGAACCTTCATGGAGTTGCTAAGACTCCTCATTTCTACTTCTCACACACTCTCACATCCAAACCCTTTTATTAAACACCCAAAGTCAACCATCTCCTTACCTCATCACCAAAGACATCAAAATACCAACCAAGAACGTAACATTCATGGCCGAATGTCATCTCCATCATTTAACAAAGTTTGAACCATGGCTAGGTAGATTTTGAACTTACAACTTAAAATATACATGAATCTCAAAGAATAACATTAAACATACCTCAATCTAGTTACATGCATGGCCAAACTTCCTCCTAATCCTCTTCCTTAGGATTTTCGGTCAAAAGAGGTTGAAAAAGGATGAACAAAACCTTTCTTTTCCTTCCTTTAGCTCACGGCAATGGGGTGTATGCATGAGACCATTATTATTTTTTTTTCTTTTTTTTTCATCACCCTTCCTTTCATTATTTAATTATCATGCTTATTATTTTATTTTCCTTACCATACATCACTAACACAACATGTTGGTGACATGTTTCCACCCATAGCATGGCCGGCCACTACATATTAGGGAGGGGGAATTTGACATGCAAGTCCCCTTTTTCTTCCACATGCACTAATCGGTCCTCATGCATTGACCTATCACATTTTAAAATTTTCTCATATAAGTCCTATTGACTAAATTCACATGCAATCGACTAAATCGAAGCTTGAAATTTTCACACATTCATGATTACATATTCTAGACAATAAACATCACATTCAAACCTTTCGGTGACTCGGTTTAGCGGTCCCGAAACCGCTTCCCGACTAGGGTCAATTTTGGGCTGTCACAACTCTCCCTCACTTAAGAAATTTTCGTCCTCGAAAATCTTACCGGTAAATAGGTTTGGATATCGTTCTTTCATCGAGCTCTCGGGTTCCCAGGTTGCTTCCTCGATCCCGTGTTTGAGCCACAACACCTTAACCAACGGAACCCTTTTATTTCGCAACTCTTTCACTTCACGAGCTAGGATACGAATCGGTTCTTCTTCATAGCTCAAGTCAGATTGAATTTCAACTTCTGAGGGATTAATCACATGTGACGGATCGGATCTATAACGTCGAAGCATTGAAACATGGAAGACATCGTGCATCCTTTCAAGTTCACGGGGCAAAATCAATCTATATGCAACCGGCCCCACTCATTCGGAAATTTCGTACGGCCCAATGAATCTCGGGCTCAACTTGCCTTTACGGCCAAATCTGAGTACCTTCTTCCAAGGTGACACTTTAAGAAACACTTTATCTCCCACCTGATATTCAATGTCCTTTCGTTTTAAATCCGCATACGATTTTTGACGATCTGTGGCTACCTTCAGACTTTCGCAGATTACCTTTACTTTTTGTTCGGCATCTTTAATCAAATCAACTCCGAAAATTTTACTTTCACCAAGCTCGGTCCAAAACAATGGCGTACGGCATTTACGACCGTACAAAGCCTCATAAGGTGCCATCTTAATACTTGATTGAAAACTATTGTTGTAAGCGAATTCAATCAAAGGTAAATACCGTTCCCATGAACTACTGAACTCGAGGATGCAACATCTCAACATATCCTCAAGTATTTGAATTATCCGCTCGGATTGACCATCGGTTTGGGGGTGAAAAGCGGTGCTAAAATGCAGCTTGGTACCCAAAGCTTCTTGCAATTTCTTCCAAAATCGTGAGGTGAATCTCGGATCTCTATCCGACACGATAGAAATAGGTACTCCATGTAATCTCACAATCTGAGAGACATACAATTCGGCTAGTTTATCCAATGAAAGATCCGTACGCACGGGGATAAAGTGAGCCGACTTAGTCAGCCTATCTACAACAACCCAAATCGCATCCTTCTTACTTGCGGACAATGGCAGGACACAAAGTCCATTGTGACTCGGTCCCATTTCCACTCGGGTATCATGATCGGCTGAAGTAACCCTGAAGGCACTTGATGTTCCGCTTTCACTTGTTGACATATTAAACATCTCGAAACAAAGTCGGAGATGTCTCGTTTCATACCATGCCACCAAAACCGACGTTTCAAGTCGTTGTACATTTTCGTGCTCCCCGGGTGAATTGACATTCGGCTACAATGGGCTTCGTTCAGAATCATCGGAATGAGTTTCGAATTCCTTGGAACACACAAACGACTTCTAAACCTCAAACAACCATCATCATCAATCTGAAACTCCGATTCCTTGTTCGGAACACACTCAGCTCGTTTTGCAACCAATTCATCATCGACTTTCTGAGCTTCACGAATTTGATGAGTCAATAATGGTTTGGCTTTTAATTCAGCTACTAACACATTGTCAGGTAGAACAGACAAGTGTACATTCATCGCTCGCAAAGCAAACAGTGATTTCCGGCTTAAGGCGTCCGCAACCACATTAGCCTTTCCCGGGTGGTAATCAATGACAAGCTCGTAATCTTTCAACAACTCAAGCCAACGTCTTTGTCGCAGATTCAAGTCTCGTTGAGTCATCAAATATTTGAGACTTTTGTGATCCGAAAACACATGGCACTTCTCACCAAACAAATAATGTCGCCATATTTTCAATGCAAACACAATGGCGGCTAGTTCGAGATCATGGGTCGGATAATTTCTCTCGTGTGGCTTCAATTGTCTCGACGCATAGGCCACAACTCGACCTTCTTGCATCAATACACAACCCAACCCAAGTAGGGATGCGTCACTATAAATGATAAACTCTTTACCCGATTCGGGTTGCACCAAAATTGGAGCTTCAGTCAAATGAGTTTTCAGTTGATCAAGCTTTTCTGACATTTCTCCGTCCATTCGAACTTAACATCCTTTTGAAGTAGCTTCGTCATTGGTGTGGCTATCATCGAGAAACCTTTGACAAATCGTCGGTAATAACCGGCGAGCCCTAGAAAGCTCCGGACTTCGGTAACATTTCTCGGAGGCTTCCAGTTAAGTATGGCTGAAATTTTGCTCGGGTCAACTCGAATACCCGATGCGGATACCACATGACCCAAGAAGCTAACCTCTCTTAACCAGAACTCACACTTACTGAACTTAGCATATAACTGCTTATCCCGCAAAATTTGCAACACTAGCCTCAGATGCTCAGCATGTTCGGTCTCATCTCTTGAATAGACCAAGATGTCATCAATAAACACAACTACGAACCACTCCAAATACGGCCTGAAGATCCGATTCATCAAATCCATAAACACCGCAGGGGCATTAGTGAGCCCAAACGGCATCACTAAGAACTCGTAGTGACCGTACCTCGTTCTGAAAGCAGTTTTGGGTACGTCCGAATCTCGAATCCGCAATTGATAATAACCCGATCTCAAATCTATCTTTGAAAACACCGATGCTCCCTTTAATTGATCGAACAGATCATCAATACGCGGTAACGGATACTTATTCTTTATCGTCACTTTATTCAGTTGACGATAGTCAATGCACAACCTCATGGTTCCGTCCTTCTTTTTCACGAACAATACTGGTGCACCCCAAGGTGAGAAACTCGGTCGAGCGAAACCTCTATCCGTCAATTCTTGCAACTGAGCTTTCAACTCTTTTAACTCGGTTAGTGCCATACGATACGGAGCGATCAAAATTGGCGTAGTTCCAGGTACAAGCTCAATACCAAACTCTACCTCCCGAACAGGTGGCAAACCCGGTAACTCTTCAGGAAAGACATCCGGGTATTCACAAACCACCGACACCGATTCGGGTTTCTTTTCTAACTCCTTGTCATCAGGTACATACGCGAGGTATGCTTCGCACCCTTTCCTTACATATTTCTGGGCCAACATTGCTGATATTACAGCTGGCAACCCCCTTAAGTCCGCAGACTCAACTCGGATTATTTCGTTATTTGCGCACCTCAAATCGATAGTCTTGCTTTTGCAATTCACAACCGCATCATGCGCGGTTAACCAATCCAAACCAAGAATAACATCAAACTCGTCAAACGGCAAAAGCATCAAATCGGCCGGAAAATAGGATTCTCGGATTATTAGAGGGCATCTCTTACACACTTTATCAACAAGTACGCATTGACCCAAAGGGTTTGATACTCGAATTACGAGCTCAGTAGACTCAACAGGTAGAGTCTTACTGGTTGCTAAGGTTTCGCATACATATGAATGAGTAGAACCAGGGTCAATCAATGCAATCACATTAGTATCAAAGAGAGTGAAGGTACCAGTGATGACGTCGGGGGAGGATGCCTCCTCTCGTGCGCGAATGGCATATGCTCTAGCAGGAGTACGGTTCTCGGCTCGATCGGCCGTATCAGAGGCCCCCTCTGACTACCACCCCTGCCTCCTAAAATTCTCGGTGGTCTACCTCTAGATGTCACTCCACTAGGTCTTGCACCTTGAATCTTATTCTTCTCATCCAGCTCCGTGCAATCTCTAATAAAGTGGTCCTTCGAACCGCATCCGTAACAGGCCCTGCTAGTAGACTTGCCCCAACATTCACCTAGGTGTCGTCTTCCACATTGGGGACATTCAGGTTTCTCGTGACGATTATTGCCCACACTAGCTACCGAAGTAGCTCGGGAGCCCATCGATGGTCTTGCCCTGATGGAAATTCCCGCAGTCGCCCTCGACTTATTAATGTCCTCCCTGAACTTCTTTACAGCTGAGAACGGAGCTTTACCCGTCGATCTTTTACGATAATCTCTAGCTTCAAATTCAGCCTTCCTCTTCTCCTTTCCAAGTTCTTCCGCCTTGCAGGCTCGTTCGACTAGTGTTACGAATTCTTTTATTTCCAAAATACCCATTAGTAGCTTTAAATCTTCATTCAATCCTTCCTCGAATCTTTTGCACATAGCAACCTCATCAGCTACACACTCCCGGGCATACCTACTGAGTCTTACGAATTCATGTTCGTATTCAGATACAGTCATACGGCCTTGCTTGAGTTCCAAGAACTCCTTACGCTTCTGATCAATGAACCGTTGGCTAATAAATTTCTTTCGGAATTCCGTTTGAAAGAAGTCCCAAGTTACTCGCTCGTTCGGGACTATGGAAATCAAGGTCCTCCACCAATAGTAGGCTGAGTCTCGCAACAAAGATACAGCACATTTTAGACATTCGTCAGGTGTGCATGACAATTCATCGAACACCCGAATGGTGTTATCAAGCCAGAACTCGGCCCTTTCGGCATCATCAGTTACTATGGCCTTGAACTCCTCGGCCCCACGCTTCCTAATCAAGTCTACAGGTGGCTTACTCAGCCTCACAGGATCAGCGACTGATGGCATTACAGGCTCTTGGGGTGGATTATTCAAATTTGGGAATTGTTGGACAGCCGGGTTGGTTCGGGCATATTGCGCGACCCACTCATTCATCATGGTAAAGAAGGCTTGTTTAGCCCCCTCACCTTGATTATTCGCAGATGACTGAGGTTCAACAGGCGGCGTCCCTTGTGCAGGAGCAGCCGCTACGCTCTCAACGTCATCCGCTAGGGTTCTTTCTTCACCGGGGTCCATTTACTAATCAAAACAAAAACATTTCAACCGTCAGAAGTCATCACACATTTAAACATTAGCATTCGGCATGTATAGCTAGACTCATACGCGCTATGGTAGTCCTAGAACCGACTAAACCATAGCTCTGATACCAATCAAATGTAACACCCCGAACCCGAAACCGACACCGGAGTCGAACACGAGGTGTTAACGGACTTTAACCCCTTAAAAATTTATTTTCCAGACACTGCCCAATCTGTGTACTAGTCGTTTTAAAAATCATATCTTTAGTTTCGTAACTCGAAAATCAGTTTCGTAATTTTTCCAAGAAACTAGACTCATGTGCCCATCTATGTATTTTTTTCTAGAATTTTTGGTCGGACCAATTAGTACAGTTTATTAGTCAAAGTCTCCCATGTTGCAGGGGTCGACTACACTGACCTTTGCCCATTACGACTTGGATATCTCCCTGCACGGGGCTTCAATACTGATGCCGTTTGTTTCTATGAAAACTAGACTCAGAGAGGAATCTGCAACTATATGGTACGACCCCTAATTATCTCTGGTTAATTTATAATAAATTTCCAAAGTCGGAGCAGGGAATCCAGAAACCGTTCTGGCCCTGTCCCACAAAAATCTGATTATCTCTTAATATACTGCCCATATGATCTTTTCCTTACTTCCTCATGAAAACAGACTCATCGAGCTTCGATTACATAATTTATTCATCAATTAATTCCACTCCTACTATTTTTAGTGATTTTTCAATCTCATGACACTGCTGCTGCCAGCATCTGTTACGAAAGTAACTAGGTCCATTTCATGCCTACCCTTGATCCAACTCAATCGAACATTCGTGCCATTTTCGCATGGCTTAAAGTTTACATGCCAAAGTTCAAACACAACGTAATAGCTTATACATGCCAAAATGTTCTTCTAAGCCAACTAAGAAGAAAGTACCAAAACTTGCTATCCGGTGTGATGACTTCGATGACGGCCTGACCCCGCAAAAATAGATGAGTCCAAGCAACCTATAATGGGTGACAAGGAAACACCGAGTGAGTTTATAACTCAGTAAGTCATAAGCAATGCACTACCATCCATCAATAACATTATCACAAGAGGAAACAAAATAGAACGAGACAATTTACTCCATCCATACCGAACCATACCATAGTTCCTCCAACCTATCGATTCAGTTTCATATCAATTCATGCATTCACATTCCATATACTCATCAATAGGACATTGAAGCATTTTCATAAATCAATTTATTTACGTTACAATCAAACGACTAAACGGCCTTTCACCCATCCTACGATAAATTTTATGTACGTGACTTCAAGTATATTTGTCACATAGGTTCAAACTTACCGAGCTCAACACCAAGTATAAGCATAGCACCTATTAGCCATGTACTCAAGACACTTACCCGATCCGCTGTCCGCGATCGACTCAATAGTGTCGCACACATAGTGTCCATAATGATTCACGAATGTATATTGAGTCCGCACACTCAGTGCTATATAATCAACTCGCACACTTAGTGCTACGTAATAAAATCGCACACTTAGTGCTACATAGTCAAACTCGCACACTTAGTGCCGCATGGTCAATTCGCACACTTAGTGCATCATATTCATTTCGCACACTTAGTGCAACATAGTCAAATCGCACACTTAGTGCTGTACAATTTAATCCCGCGCACTTAGCGCCAATCTCATGGTCATAAATAGTTATACCCGCACGTTTAGTGCCGAGATCAACAACTCAGTACATCTTACCTCTTTTCATTCAACAATTTCATCATCACATACGTACATGCATATATATATGTATATTTATTCATTCCATTCAGCATCAATACATAAACATTATGACCATTTGAAATAATACCAACTACATGCTTAATGACTTACCTTGTGTTGGGTAAGACGGTTCCAACTCGGCTACTCAGTGATCTTTTCTTTGCCTTTGCTTGATTCTCCTCCTTTAGCTCCTTGAGCTTAATCAATAATTCACTAGTTTAACCATCTTGTTAAACATTCATAATTCAATTACACATGCTTATGTATGTTTGTATATTCGGCAACCATCCTCACTAATTACTCATGTTGATGGCCGAATGGATGTATGTGTGTACAATGTCAACTATAACATCATGTAATTCCACATATGACTACATTTCTTAAGTTCCACATCTTAATGCCCATTATACATAATCAAATTTAACATCATATATATATTTACTCATGTGGCCGAATATACATACTCCCATATAATATCAAGTACTCACTTTAAGTATATTGCCGAATATACTTAATCATACACACACCTAACCAAAATAATTTCTAAAATCTTTATATCATTTATAATACATCTAATTATCCTTTTTCACATTATCAACTCAAATCACATACATTATTTACTATAACATCTTTACATTCGGCATTGGTGTCAACCATAGTAGCCGATTCTTCCTACTTTGTACCCATGCATCTATTAATCCTTAGTTGGTTCAAACACTTCACACACTAGGATTCATCAAATTTTTAACAAGAAATAAAATCTCTAATCCTCAAACTACCATGGCCGAACCTTCATGGAGTTGCTAAGACTCCTCATTTCTACTTCTCACACACTCTCACATCCAAACCCTTTTATTAAACACCCAAAGTCAACCATCTCCTTACCTCATCACCAAAGACATCAAAATACCAACCAAGAACGTAACATTCATGGCCGAATGTCATCTCCATCATTTAACAAAGTTTGAACCATGGCTAGGTAGATTTTGAACTTACAACTTAAAATATACATGAATCTCAAAGAATAACATTAAACATACCTCAATCTAGTTACATGCATGGCCAAACTTCCTCCTAATCCTCTTCCTTAGGATTTTCGGTCAAAAGAGGTTGAAAAAGGATGAACAAAACCTTTCTTTTCCTTCCTTTAGCTCACGGCAATGGGGTGTATGCATGAGACCATTATTATTTTTTTTTCTTTTTTTTTTCATCACCCTTCCTTTCATTATTTAATTATCATGCTTATTATTTTATTTTCCTTACCATACATCACTAACACAACATGTTGGTGACATGTTTCCACCCATAGCATGGCCAGCCACTACATATTAGGGAGGGGGAATTTGACATGCAAGTCCCCTTTTTCTTCCACATGCACTAATAGGTCCTCATGTGACCTATCACATTTTAAAATTTTCTCATATAAGTCCTATTGACTAAATTCACATGCAATCGACTAAATCGAAGCTTGAAATTTTCACACATTCATGATTACATATAAACATCACATTCAAACCTTTCGGTGACTCGATTTAGCGGTCCCAAAACCACTTCCTGACTAGGGTCAATTTTGGGCTGTCACATTATAAGCCTTTGAGCTAAATGAGAAATGTGAACTTATCATTATGGTATGCCATGGTTCATGCAATTAAATTATATTATAATTATATTTTGTGATAAGTTTATTTGTATATGGCTTTCTAAGCTTTTGAAAGCTTACTTTGTCTGTGTTTGCATTGTTTTATAGATATCGTAGCTATCGGAAGCTTAGGGATCATCGAAGATCATCACCACACTATCGAACCTTACTTTGGTATCTTTTAAATGTGTAAATATTGAAGTATGGCATGTATAGGCTAGATGTATTTGGATATGTTTTGTAATGTGTATATCATGCTAAGTGATATGGCTAGATTATATTTGAACTTATGGTTTGATTTTGGTATATGATATGTGATGCAATATTGGTATGTTTGATGTGTTCATGAATGGCTAAATAAATTGGTCAAATTGGTAAGTTTTTTAATTGTGCTTATTTAGAGAAGAGGTAAGATTATGGCATGAGATTGAATGATGGATATTATGGTTATAAATCATATGTCTTGGTATGTATTTGGCATAAAATGTTATGGTTTTGATGATTGTAGGGAGGACCCTTAATGGGTGGCAATTTGGCCTTGTAAATTGCCTATTTTTTCCCACATGGGTAGAGACACAGGTGTGTGTCTCAGCCGTGTTGCTCGAGGGCCATTTCAAAATGAGCTTGGGCAGACCACATGGTCGCAGACACGGGCGTGTGCTAGGCCGTGTGGCTAAGACAGTTTCGACCACGGGCTAGACACAGGGGAGTGTGACTGGCCGTGTGACCCAAGTCAGCAGCCTTCCTAATTTTCACAGTCTAGCACACGGGCGAGTCATGTGGCCATGTGGAAAAGTCAGTATGTATGTTTTGACACGGCCTAGACTGTAATATCCAGATTTTGGGCCTAGTCGGAATAGTGGTTTTCGTGACCACAAAATCCGAGATAGAAATAATTATTTTATGATTATTTTTAGGTCTATGATATGATTGCATGATTGTGTGAAAATTTCGTGAAGAAATTTTATGCATAAAGTGCTTAAATTGAAATTAGGGACTAAATCGAATAATTTGTAAAATTTGCATTCTAGAAGTTTCTAGTATGAGATTGTTTTGAAATATTAATTAGGAGGTCTTAAATATCAATTTTACCAATTTCTAAGTCTATGGAAAAAAATTGGACATGGATGGAATTTTTGGAAAGTTTAGTAGTAAGGGCATTTTGGTCATTTAGGGCTAAAATGAATTAAAATACAAAATTAAAAGCTAATTTTGCTCATCTTCAACCCCATGGCCGAATATAGCAAGGAGAAACCATGGCTAGGGTTTTTCAAGCTTCCAAGCTCGATTGTAAGTCCATTCTAGCCTCGTTTTTAATGATTTTTACGTTTTTGGAGTCCCGGTAGCTCGATTTAGCTTATGCTAGCAATAATTTAACCTAGGGTTTATATTTGGAAAAATACCCATAGGTTAAATTTGTGTATTTTGGTGTTTTATGATGGAATATGAGGTTTTAAATTATGTTAGACAACTTGTGCTACTCAGTTTTAAGCGAAAACTAGCAAAAGGGCTTACTCGGTAAAAATACCTAATAGTCATAAGTACATGTTAGAGTGAGAATTTGATGTTTCCATAGAAGGGAAAAATGATCAGCATGTCATAAAACATAAGAAAATAGGCTGAAGTTTAATTTACGAGCTTTGGGGCAAAAGTGTAAATATGCAAAAGTTTAGGGGCAAAACTGTAATTTTGAAAAATATGATTTTGGGTCAATTTGAATAATGTGAGTCCTAATTAGACTATATTTTAAATGATAGAGCAAGGAAAACTAAAATTCAGGCTAAAATGGGGAAAATACCAAGTTGTGGACGAAATGGTAAAAGTAGCCATTTTCGCATACGAGGTAAGTTCATGTGTAAATGTAGTAACATAATTGTCATTTTAAGCAATTTAATGTTGTTTATATGATATGATGCTCATTATTATCATGAAATATTATGCTTTGTGGTTATTGTTGAATAATATGTAATTATGTGAATTACTTGATGAGTATGAACTATCACCGAAATATCATTTTCGATATTCCGTGGAAGATGGCAAAGATGTGTGATCGAGGAAAACGTCCGTTTGAACTTAGGAATAGATTAGGATACAAGTGACATGTCACTAGGATGGTTGAGCATCCGAACTCGTTGAGTTGAGTCCGAGTTCGTGAGATGTAACTAGGCATTCGAACTCGTTGAGTTGAGTCCAGTTCACTTATGGATGCAAATATCCGAACTCGTTGAGTTGAGTCCGAGTTCGTGAGATGTAACTAGGCATCCTAACTCGTTGAGTTGAGTCCGAGTTCACTCATGGATGCGAACACCCGAGCTCGTTGAGTTGAGTCCGAGTTCGCTTATGGGCGGGTTACATAGTAGCTTGGCTACATATGTGGCACGTATGTGCAAACTTTCCATGTATCCGAATTATATTCCGATGTGTTCAACGGGTAAAATTTTACTCAAGCGGAGGAATACTCGAGATGAAAGGGACGTATTGGTAAGTGTTGTGAAATGAATACTTTGAACAGGTATGTACTTAACCCTTGGGTTGAAAACTCGATATAACAACAATATGGTAAGATGATAAATGAAAATGTGATATGAATGTCTCAGTGATGATTATGCAAATGATGTTTTATGTTTGCTTATATAGTTGTGTTACTTGCTATTTGCATGTGAGCTTATTAAGCATTTATGCTTACTTCCTCCTTTTCATTCCTTGTAGTGTTGACAAGCCAGCTCGGAAATCGGGAACGGTCGGAGGCATGCTCACACTATATCCGTATACCATCTTGGCATAATGGCTTGCATATTTTGAGTATGGCATGTATAGCATTATAATCATTTTGTATATATGGTCTTATGATATGGTTATTGAGTGGTATGGAAATGCTTGGTAATGATTAGCCATTGGAATGACTAATCATGATCATATTTGGTGTTATGTATGCTAAATTACTAGCTAATCCATGGAAAACATGAAATAGGTAAAATTTACCATAAAATAGATTCAGACAGCAACAGTGTCGTGAGTTTGAAAAATCATTAAAAATAGTAGAGATACAATTAGATGGTGAACAAAATATGGAATTGAATAATTATGAGTCTATTTTCATATGGATGGAACAAAACAGGTATATGAGTTATATTTTATGAGATGTTAAAATTTTTGTGAAATAGGGCCAGAGTAATTTCTGGATCCCCTGTTCTGACTTTGGAAATTCACCATAAATTTTTCAAAGATAATTAGAAGTCATAATTTATATATAAAGATTCCTTATTGAGTCTAGTTTTATTAGAAGCAAACGGTATAGTCACTGAAACTCTGTACAAGGAGATATTTGATTCGTAATACACAGAGGTCAGAGTATTCAAACTCTGAAATAGGGGAGACTTTAACTAATAACTCTACTAATTTGCTCGACCAAAAATTCTATAAAAAAATTAGTAAATAGATATATGAGTCTAATTTCAGGGAAAATTTACAGAATTGGATTTTGAGTTTCGTAACTCGAGATATGAATTTTTAAGCGACTATGATGCAGATTGTTAGCTTGACTGAAAATTTTAAAAATAAATTGTTTGAGCTGTTTAAGTAATGAATTAAGTCTATTAACACCTCGTGTTCGAATCCGGCGACTGTCTCGGGTACGAGGCGTTACATAGACACACAAGCGTGTCTACCGTGTGAGGCACACGGCCTGTTCACACGGGCATGTGACCTATGAAGCTTTGAAAATTTGTTTAAGTTTCAAAAAATTTTGTATGAGCTAGGTTTAGTCCCGATCCCTTTCTAATGTATGTTTAAGGTCTCGATGTCCTATATAAGGGACTCTGTATTGATGTATGACTATGATGCTATGATGATTGTGAAATGAATGTTAAATGTTTTGATTTGTCTGGTAACGCCTTTAACCCTAGTTCGGCGACAGATATGGATTAGGGGTATTACATAAATATTATTATTCTGCCAGAAAATAGTGAGAATTTATGTTCTAAGAATAAATTCTATTTTCTAGGAATTACAATTCTACTAATTTCTATGAGAATTGCTTTCTTATTGAAAGTAATAAATCATTTTTCGTTATGTGTTTGGTTTGTGATTGTTCAAGCCCATACTCAAAGCAATTCATGGTATAAAAATAGCGAAGAATGTGTTGCTAAATTTGAATGTTTGGTATTTCATATGGGGTTACGGTCGAACCAAAACAAAATACTTTTTCTTGGTAGATGTGATCCCTTGGACATAGATCCAATTTTTCAATTTTTTTGATTCCTTAGAGTTTGTTTTTCTTGTTCCTAATGGTATCAAGATGCCACTGTGTCAAGATATCTTATCGCTTTCTCTGGAAAAATAGATATTACCCGAAAAAATTTTCAATTCAATCTTTTTTTTTCCACTCAGACCAATCCGTCCACTTGGCTTCTTGTATTTAAAGTGATTTGGGTAGCTACTCCAATGATACTATTGTTCCATACCATTATGGAAGAAGATTTAGATAAAATATGCCCGTTAAAAGTCGAGAATATCTAGGATCTGTCTTGCTCAAAGCACAAACACTTTTTGGGAAAATTTTATTTCTATAAAAATCACAAACCAACCAATTTTCAAAATTTTAATTTTTTTCTATGAGTGAAAATCATTTTTCTAAATCGAATTTTTCCAACAGATCTTACCCTTTAAGCTCTATCACCTAAAGCCATACGATGTTTTAGGGGCTCCCCGAAATTTCTTGAATGAACTCAAACTTGTATATCACTTAGTTAGGGTGTTGTTACTCCACAATGTGGAAATAGATTACGGGTCCTCGTGCTATGAAGTGATGGGTCCTCTTGCTATGAAGTGATCATACTGCTTGAAAGTAGTCTCCAATATAATGGCAAACACTATGTTGTCCAGGTATAACATCCATGGAAATTGTAGAGTTATTCGTATGTGAGTCAGTTTTCCATACTTAATTCTCTCAAACATAAAAATACATTTATATTCATTAATAGGAACATTGAATTTCATTGAAAGCAAATGTGATATCAACATACCTTTTCACTAGTTCATTGATCAATTTCTCGATGCATTCTTGTCAAGTCCCTCCTATAGCAATTATGGTCCAAGCAACCCTTAAATTTGTTCTAATGTTCAATGCAATAAGAGTTATTATGTAAGGGCACTAAAACACATTTTAAGATATTATATGATATGATATTTTTACCTTCTAATAAGAGGAAACTCCCACAACTGGGAAGGGAAGAGTGATAATCACGACATGCGTATCCATACCCATGTTTGCAAGAGCAAGCAACAATTAATCATTTCCTTAATCGATTTATGAATTGTCCTACAAAGTGCCTTATATAAAGTTGTATAACCCTATCTAAATATACTAATTGCCTTAAAATTTGTGGATAGAGGAAGATGCATGGTATGAACTTTGTTTCCAAACTTGTCTATCAAACAACAATCCTCCGACCATCTAAAGCGCGCAAGTTTTATCATAACGATCCATCTCCCCCCTAATTGTACACGTTGGAGGAGCTAGGTTGACAAGATTGTCTAACCATGCGCACTTCACCTTACGTCTATCTAAATCATTATTTAGTTTCTCCCTCGATGACATAGCACCTAATAACAAATTGCACTTGTACTCTTGGTTGATGCCACTAGTTGCGATTACCGCCTCCCTGTCGATTGGAAGACTAGTTTTAAAGAGACATTTTCGAGCATAATAGTCGCTTCCTCGTATAGAAAATGGAATCTAAATGTTTCCAACCTCCATCTTTCCACCAAGGCGATAACGAAATCCAGAATGATTTTCAAATTTACCATTGTAGATGCATCATATAAACTAACATCCTTCAAGCATTCTTCAATACAACGATTAAACTTTGGGAAATGTAAATTATGTCGAATTCAAAGAACTCAATCTACTTGTTAAAAAAAATCACAATACAATAATATTAAAATTTTATCATAAAAATATTTTTGCAATTTTTTTTTTAAAAAAAAGTGAGTTAGAGATTTTACCATATAATGACGTAGTTAGCAACTTGTTACATCATTTTTGCCTAGAAAAATAATTAAAAAAGAATAAATTAATTTTGAAGAGTCAGGAATCTCAAGAGCTCAAAAAAGTTGGAGAGTTTGATAATATTTAGGTTAGTAAGAAAGGAGAAACAAGTTGACATCTATGAGAGTTGACTTCCACTTTATTTAATTGGGTTAGGCCAACTACTAAATAAATATGCTGGCCAAACCTCTTAAACATGAACTCGACTTCCATTGTCGTTAAGGTTGTCTTCATATATTTTACAATATTGTTTCCTAACATATATGATACACATCAATGTAGTGATTAGATATATAAACCAAACTCGAAATTCATAAATATCGAAATACTAAAAAATATATATTTTTAAAAAATAAATTTTTCATATATATATAATAAATAATTTTAAATTGTACCATCTAAAATTAGAAACCTAGTAATTGCTCTTCCCTTTTTTTTTTCCCTATTTTTCATATTTTCTGTCATTCAAATGGTTTTCAATACTTCTTAAAAATATCAAATTCAGGCCCAAAATAAAATAAAATAAAAAAGAATCCAACCCTAAAGTCCTAATACATTTCTCATTATTTATTTATTTATTTTGCTCAGGTGTTTGATTCCCGAGAAAATTAAAAGAAAAATAGTGGGAAAAATAAAATAAGAAAGAGAAACAAAGGGAAAAAAAGGAGTAGGAATGGGATCTCATTAACTGTCAGTCTAACCTTAAAACCTGTTATTTTCCTGTTTCCTTTCTTCTTTCGTTTGTCCGGGAATCTGAGTGACAATTTCTTTTCTTTTGAACGGGGGAGCGTAATTTAATTTTTGTTATAAGCGTTTCCTTATTATGGTGTAGTGGTAAGTATAATAGGCGAATATAAGTTGAAATAATACAGGAGATGAGCAAAGAACACCTGCCTGAGCCACTCGATTTCTTCATTTGGACCGTTGAGGTACTTCTTTCTCTCTCTCTTTTGTCCTTCAATTTCTTAATTTTTATTTTTATTTAGATCTTTGTAGATGTAAAGTTCAGTTTTTTTTAAAAATTTTTGTGAGATAGATAAAGACAGATTATTGTTACTTAAATGAGGGGATTTTGATAATTATATTGTAGATTCATTTGGAAGTTTCGATGATGACTTTTCTTCACTTAATTTTCATAAATTTGTTTTAAAAAGAAGTTGCAGTATTTAAGAAAAAAGTTGGCTGGTTAACAAGAATTGATATTTGTAATATTTTTATTTCTTGCTTTGATTACTGGGAACTGATAAGGTGAATTACTTGAATTGACCAAAAAGGTGATAAATTTTTATTGCCTTTTCCTCTTAATCAAAATTAGGCCACTTTTGTTTTAGTTTCTTTGTTTTCATTTTGCTATATAAAAATTTAGTCTTCCTCACTGGTCTTGGACCATGTAGTTTCAATCTGTGTCTTTATCTATCTCCAGTTATAAAGAACATTTGTATCTTAGGAACCCATTATTCATTGGCTCTGATTTAGGTGATTAGTTCAAGGTTGTCATTTCACCTTGTTTCTGTTGGGATGCCTTTCCTGTCGAACTTGCATTTATAGTGATGAACATTCTTACTGAATGTTGTTCATGAAGGTCGAAACTTGCATATGTTTGTTGAAAATAATGATTAAAATACCATCATACAAGCTTATCATGTTCCCAGTAGACAAGTATCCCCAATTCATACAAGCTGTCAATTAAATGATTGTAAAAAATAAAGAAAAGTGAGAAAGAAAGAAAGGCAAAGGAAAGAATGCAGATTATTGAGTACGGTTGGAGAAATTGGGAATGTGTCTATCATTCCCTGTTCTAATAACACTTCCTTTGGAGGGTGATAGGAGAAACCAAGATGCGAATCAACTTGGTATTCATTGTTGAAGATGAGCTATTTTTTTCAAGATACGAGACATATTTCTCACATGATTGGAATCCTTAATTCACTTTTGAAAGGTGCTATAGCAATCTATTTGTGTTATTTTGGAACCAACGCAGCAACAAATGCTCTTTGTTGTTTGTTACTTTGAAGGATAGACATGGAGAGAATATAGTGCAGAGAAGTCTTTATCTTTATCGTCATCATTGTTATGATTCCTTTCAAATCAGGGAAACTTATAATGAAAAGTCTGATTCACCATTCTGAGTAACTTGCAATCCCTGAAAGATAAAAGGTGAATTAACCTTGTAAATTGTGCATAACTTGAGCTAGTGAAAAGTGCTGTAATATATCTTTATGATGTTAACTAAATCAACAGTTCTTGGAGCTATTGATGAAGATTTTGTAATGTGTTATCTTTTTTACTTTTACCATGAAAACTTTAGATATGGAGATTTGATTACTGACATGCTTTTGCATTGCCACGATCTTTATATTCTGGTAGGATGTTGGTATGTGGTTGGAAGATATAAATCTTGGCAGCTACCGCCAGATTTTCAAAGAACATGGTGTAAATGGGGAATACCTGGAAGGCATGTCTATGTTCACAACTGAACAGATTCTTAGATTTATAAGGCAATGCCATATGAAGTGGGGAGACTTCATCACTCTATGCAAGGAACTCAGGCGAATAAAGGGTCTGTCTATATATATACGTGTGTGTGTGTGTGTGTATATATTATAAGTTACTTGAATATTTTAATTTTCCTTATTATTCTTATTGTTGTTGTGGTAGGAAACGTATTTCTGTTTATAGTATTTCTTTAATTGCACTGCATTTTAAATATTGGAGTGTTTCCCTTCTGCATGCTTTATTTGTTTAACTTGGATGCATTACACTATGCATAACATTTTGCCCAATCTTATCAAATAACAGTTTGTGGTACCCAAGTTATGTCAGAGCAATGCCGTTTGTGTATGAGTTGGAAAATCATGAATACTTACAGTGATTAGTTTATATTTACCGGTTCCAGTTTACATGGAAGTAGCTGGCTATCTGTACTATGTTTCATCTTCCGAATGGTTTAATGATATGTGAATGTCATACAAGAAAACAGTTTATCTTTGCATGGCTGATTCGTATCTGCTCAAACAAGAGGAAATCATTCTTAAAAGTAGATTTTCTTCTTACTAATTGATCTTTTTAAAATGTTTTATTCAGTGGCCTGCCTTAAAGGAGAGCAAAAAGTTCACAGGCCATGGTGGGCTCCTCCTTGCCTTTCAGTAGTATTTGTCAAGGTAGCGAAGCGCAACAGACAGTCGCGTATTGTCTCCTTGAAGCTCGAACAATAATGCGAAATACGCTTATCATGTACGTGTGTATGTGTTTTTCTTTTAAATTTTATTTTAGGGAGCAAAAATTAGGGAAAAACTAATTTGTCTAGGTTTTGCTGATGGTTGTTCTTTCAAGAACTTGTTTACGTATACAAGCTTCTATAAGTATATGTTATCAGTTGATTTTATACGCCAAGGAATTTGTAATAGGTTTGTGGGTTTTTGTTTTCTTTTCCTCGACGAAATTAACCCTCGGCATGGCCAAATCCCGTTAGAGAAAATTTTCAAAGAATATGGCTTTCTGGGAATGTACAATTTAAAAAGCTTCAACCCTAAATGCTGCATATTTACCTTCTTGATAATGACAGCATTTTTGCAGAATATAGACAAAATTAGTATGTTAATGGTGAGAAAAAAATAATACCATTATTTGTATGTTTGGTTCATTCCGGTCTGGTGTGAGCTAGGAAGAAAATTTCAATCTAATGAAATAAATTTATGAGCCTCTAGGCAATAAAAATTTTCTTTAATACCTAACTATTTGCATAATTTTATTTTTGTCACTGAGGTTTACGAATCACTAATATTATTGAAATTTAATATTTTGGTAGTTGATTTGTTAAATAACTAACGGAAGTTTTTTTTATTAGTATAATATCAAGTTTAGTCTTTTAATGTTTACAAATTCTATCAATTTCTAGCTAATTAATAAATTAATATTCTTATAAATAAAATAATTTAAGGGAAACAACTATGAAGAAGACTTAAGCATATCCAACTATTTTTCTTTTTTAACATTAATGATCATTATGTTTAGCTTGGGCTACATACAACAGCTTAATGGTAGGTACAATTGAATGATTAAGGAGGAGAAATCGATGATTTCGGAATAAGGGTAATTGGTGCCAATAGTTGTGGGCATAGATGTTGCCCAATGCTCGATAGATTTGGCAAGAACTAAGTATAAGATCAAGTATATAATAAATAAAATATTATTTATAAAATAAAACTAAAAAGGAATAATTCAAAGGGGTTAAGTTTTGTTGTGAGTTTTTTTTAAAAATTATTTTATTTATAAAATAATATTTAATAAATAATTTTCAAGTTAGAAAAAGAGATAATTGAGTATTCATTTATGTATAATTTATTTATAATTTTGTATGTATTTTTTATAAATTTTTATTAAAAAATGAACTTTTAAATATTTTTGAAGTTTTTAAAACTTTAAGAATCAACATTAAATTGTTAAAATTTGTAAAGTTGGTAGTTAATGTTGATTTTTTAGAATTAGAACCAAATTAATAGAATCTGTAATATTGGAGGATTAAATTTGTTTGTATATCAATAAAAAAAAGACTTCCGCTAGTAATTTAACAAATGGGTAACCAAAATATTAAATTTCAATAATATTAGTGACTAAAATAAAATTTTTTAACTTAGATAACCAAAACAGAATCATACTAATAATTGGATGACTATTTTTATAATTTACTCATATTTTATAATAATTATATTATCTATTCCTAACGTGGGCCAGGTGAAAGAAAATTATGTTTTAAATAAAATACCAACGATTCAAAATTACATAATCTCTCTTAACATTTATCCCTTTTAAGTAAATTATAAATAAAAGGCACTATTAGTATTATTATTATCTATGTATTATTTATTATTTTCTATTCTTAATTAAAAATAATAAAAATTAATTACTT
The DNA here is from genome assembly GCF_007990345.1 of Gossypium hirsutum. Classification (NCBI taxonomy): domain Eukaryota; kingdom Viridiplantae; phylum Streptophyta; class Magnoliopsida; order Malvales; family Malvaceae; genus Gossypium; species Gossypium hirsutum. Next base: position 68,914,909 of record NC_053430.1, read on the forward strand.
ATACTATAAAATTAAATCATATTTAATTTCAAATAAAATTAAATATTTTAAATTTATATTTAATTTCACTATAAATTAATTTTAGTAGAGATGACAACGGAGCCATTAGATACCATTAGATAGTTTTTACCAAGCAAACTTAACAAGAAAGGAGTGAAAGAAAAGCTAACAAGACAACATGAAAGAAAACAAAGAGAACTTTAAGTCCAATACTATAGATATATATTGGGTTATTTTAGTAATTACCTTTGGGCTGGAGATGAGTTTTCCCTAAATTTGATTCCAATCTGACCTTGATCAATTTTAAAAATATACCTGCTCAATCCAATTTTGATCCAGATTTTTTTATAAAAAAGAATTCTAGCCTTATTGGATCAAATTGGGTTGCAATTCATTAGTTTTGGATTTTCTTCATCCCATTTAATGTAGAAAAAATCAGTTAAAAAAATAGTATTTGTTACACAACAAAAGTTTATTTTTTAAAATCGAGTATTGTAATATTTATAGTAATAAATCTTAGACCAAATTAATACTTGTGCTTTGAGCGAAACACTCTTGGTCGTTTATTGTCTTTCTACTAAACATTCTTCTCCACTATCCTCAAACCTCGACTTGTTTAGTGTGTGGGCTCTAACTTCACTTTCTTTGACCTCAACAATTTGCTTTCATTACATTTGTGGAGCCTAACTCAGTGAGAAATTTTACTAACTTTAATACACAATACAATAAGTGAATCACACTTTATTAGATAAATAACTGTATAACAGATATAGTTGAAACCTAGTTATAGTCTGTTAAGTTCTTGATTAGCTTGTGTATAAATACTATTAGATCTTGTGTTGAAGATATGAATAAAAATATATTTGTTTGTTACAGTTTTTTTATGGTATCAAAGTGAAATTATTTGATGTTGCGTCAATGGAGTCGTTCAGCTTAGCAGATACGGCAGTGGGAAAATCATTCAACCCGTTTGCTTTTGCCATTCAAAAAGTGGCTATGCTGGTGGGTGGATGAAAGTAATTTTTTAGCCTGGAAGCAGCATGTGCTGCTTGTTCTCAAGACTCATCGTCTATTTTCATTTGTTGAAAGGACGGTTATAGTATTATCGCGGTTGATTAGTGACTAGGATGGTGCTCCTGTTGAAAATCTAGCATACGCTCATTATGAACAACAAGATTCGATGTTATCAGCATGATTGTTGTCTACTATAAGCCTGTCATTGCATAATCAATTGATTGGCAATTCTTCATCGACATTTGAGCTGTAGGAGGCTTTGACGAGAATTCTTGGCACTCGGTCTACCACCAAAGCTATGAGGTATCGTTCCTTACTTTATCATTTTAAAAAGAATGATTTTTCAATCTCAGCGTATTTGGCTTGTAACACCCCTCACCCGTATTCAACGTAGGAATAGGGTTTCGGAACATTACCAGACTTACAATCATATGAACATACTTTTCTCATACACTCATTCATTTCATACAATCATCATTCAAATTCAATCTATTTATCCCTTATACGAGCCTACAATGCCTTAAAGATACTTTGGAGCGATTTGGGACTAAACCGATAACTTATGAAACTTTCACGAAGCTTTGAAAAATTCTCAAAATAGGGGACACACGTCTGTATGACCAAGCCGTGTGAGACATGCCCGTGTCACAGGCCGTGTGGACATTCGAAATGAGAGCAAATGGCCATGTCCTAGTCCGTGTCCGACCCCTTGTAACTCTCTGACCTAGGTCACACGCCAACACACACGCTTGTGTGGATAGCCCGTGTGCCCCAAAAATGGCCATACAAGCCCGTGTGCCAGGCCATGTACTAGGTCGTGTCCAACCTGTAGGGTATACTAACTGATACCACACGGCCAACTCACACGCCCGTGTGTGAGGCCTTGTGGAGCATACTAACTTATTTTCAAAATCAACACCAAGGGACACACAGCAGTGTAACATGACCGTATGTCACACACGGCTGAGACATACGCCAGGTTCTCTGCCCGTGTGGACAAAAATAGGACATTTACCAAACCATTTTGCCACCCTTTTTGCACATACCTATACAAGATCAATTGGTACCATTTTAAAACACAAATATGCAGCCAAAAGTCATCAACCAATACACAATCATACTATATTCATTTCAACCAATTCAATACTCAATTCAATGCCATTTACCTATTCAAATACCTATCAATTCAACTTGCCTTACTATACATAATTCATATATATATTTCATTTAGTTAAACCATTCCAAACATGCATTATTAATTCAACCTCATTTACTCAACATAGGTCAATTACCTAACTCAAAACAAAGCCATTTACACATCTTTATACATTAACAAATTCATCATCACAAGCCAACTCAAATAACCTAATTACATATTCATCAAACATACCAAAATGACACAAGCCTATACATGCCATATACTATATTTACACAACTCAAAAGTACCAAATAGATGTTCGATAGTGCGAGGAAGTCTGTGATGATCCACGGATCCGAGCTAGCTTCGCAAAACTATAAAACATCGAAAATTAAACAAAGTAAGTTATAAAGATTAGTAAGTTCGTGTGTAAATATGAAATAATCACAATATTCATCAACATTTCAAAATGGATACAATAATTAACATTTAAAGCATCAAACAATGAACTAGCATAAAGTTTATCCATATCATAACTCATAAGTTCTCAACTTCTTCTAACTCGTTACTTGAATTAGTTTTCCATACATACATGTACCGATACTTTTCTATTTCTCAACAATTCTCTTATTAAATCACTCCGAATAATAAATGCTTACGATACAAATACTTTGATTTTCCGATGCCATAGTCTAACTATGGTCTTACACATACATTACCAAGGCCCTGCCATGATTTTGCATTCACATGCCATAACCTGGTTATGGTCTTATTATCCGATTTTTCATACCCCAGCTATGGTCTTATACAACATCTCGTTTACTTTAACCGTACATTAAATTTAATATCTCCACATTTATCTGTTATAATAAATACTATCTCAATTTCATCCATCAAATAAATAGATACACATTTAAGCTCAATTATACGAACTTACCTCGTATACGGAAATAACGAAACGGACCGACTATTCAATTACTTTACTTTTTCCCCGATCTAAGTCTGAATTCCTCTTTTCTTGATCTATAAATAATGAAAATTAACTTATTTAATAAACCATTCATTCAATTTAGTCCAAAACATACATTTAGGCCTATTTGTACATTAGCCCCTAAACTTTCACTCTTTTAACAATTTAATCCTTATTTCACAAAACACAAAATTCACATGATTTTAATAAACCCAAGCTTGGTCGAATTATTTATAGGTCCCTAGCAGCCCAAAAATTTTATTTATTTCACATTTCAACCACACAATTTGTACATTTCACAATTTAATCCCTATTATGCATTTTCATCAAAAATCACTTTACAAAACATGAAAATCTATCATCAAACTTTCATATTTCAACATTACATCAAAGAACACATATATTCAACCATGGAAACTCTCAAAATCTTTAATAATTTTGCAAAATAGTCCCTAAGCTAGCTAGACCTAGTTGCAACGATCTCAAAAACGTAGAAATCAATAAAAACAGGACAAAATACATACCAATTAGACAAGGATGAGCTTGCCGAAAGCTTGAGCATCAAAAATGGATTCCTAAGACCTAATTTTCGATTACAATAGATAAAAATAAAAATGATACATAGTTTGTTCTATTATAATTATCATTAATTACCAATTTACCAAATTAACCTTAATGAATATTAATTATTTCACTACATGCCAAACCATTATCATCCATTAACTCTCTAATGGGTAAATTATCACTTAAGGACCTTAAATTTAAGGTTTTATAGCTAATAGATACCTTTAACAGGTAGAATGCAACTTTTGCATTTTATACGATTTAGTCCTTTTTCACAAATTAACCAACCAATCGATAAAATTAGCTTAACAAATTTTCAAACATATCAAATAACGTGTTGTAAATATCAAAAATAATATTAAAATAATTTTCCAACATCAGATTTGTGGTTTCGCAACCACTGTTTCGATTTAGCTAAAACCGGGCTGTTACATTGCTAGGATTAAACATCTGTGTGATTTTTTGGCTAGATGTGGGCATCATGTGTTTTTAGAAAAATAAAAATCGGCCATACTCAATGGAATTGCACCAGAGTTCGTTCATGTTGTGTCAATTATTACAACAAGTCAAGTACCGTTTAATCTGCATAATATTACAAGTGCCTTGCTTGATTCTGAAGCCCGATAGCAAGCACATTTGTCTTGAGTCTCACTCTGGACTAATTTTGTGGATGCTAATAAGGCTAATTCAACTGCTTTTTCAACGTATTCTAGCCAATCCTCGTCTCAAGCGTCTTCTTCTTGTCAAATAACTGGGTCATTTTGTGGCTGTGGATGCGGTTGGTTTAGTGGTGAATCTCGACCGCAATGTCAGATTTGTGAAAAAATTTGGCATAGTGCTCGTCGGTGTTATTACAAATATGACGGTACTTCTAATAAAGATTTAGATGCAAGTTCAACTTCAAGTGTCGGGTGGTTGAATTCTTAAATTAATGGGCAGTTGTTAATGCGGGTTGCAAGCTTGATCAAGCATATATGTGTTATGCTCATCTGGATAGTCATACATGATCTAGATTTCATCAGTCAAATTGTAATTTTTAGGCTAGGACTCATTTTCTTAGTGTTAATTCAGGCTACCTCAATTATTCATGCCTTTCAGATTCTTCGTGCCCTAATCACTCTTCGCATAGATCTGGTGGTGTCTTCTCTAATTATTTTTAGGCTACTGGTTCGGCTAGATCCATGTCTGTACAGACTGCTATGCCATCTATGGTGGGTGATGCTACTTGGTATCTTGACAGTGGGTTATGGCTTATATGACTAATGATGCGGCTCAGTTCAACGAATCCCGCCTGTACCGTAGGTCAGGTAAAGTGATTATAGGTAATGGTTGTCTTTTTACCAGTTCTAATCCTCTGCAGCTTAAAGATCTTCTTTATGTTCCTGCTATACATAAAAACCTTTTGCCAGTGTAACACCCCGTACCCGAGACCGTTGCCGGAGTCGGACACGAGGGGTTCACAGACTAAATTCGCTTACTATCGCAGTCCATTTTAAAATTTTCCAGGCAGTTGGCTAACTGCGACACTGTCACCTTAAAAATCATATCTTGAGTTTCACAACTCAAAAATCAGTTTCGTAATTTTTCCCTGAAACTAGACTCATATTCCCATCTACATATTTTTTCTAGAATTTTTGGTCGGGCCAATTAGTACAGTTTATTAGTCAAAGTCTCCCATGTTACAGGGATCGACTACACTGACCTTTGCGCATTACGACTTGGATATCTCCCTGCACAGAGCTTCAATACTGATTCCGTTTGTTTCTATAGAAACTAGACTCAGAGAGGAATCTATACATATATGGAATGACTCCTAATTATCTCTGGTTAATTTATAATGAATTTCCAAAGTCGGAACAGGGAATCCAGAAACCGTTCTGGCCCTGTCTCACGAGAACCTGAATATCTCTTAACATACTATCCATATGATCGTTTCGTTACTTTCCTATGAAAATAGATTCATCAAGGTTCATTTACATAATTTATTCATTATTTAATTACAATCCTACTATTTTTAGTGATTTTCCAAATCTACATCACTGCTGCTGCCAGCATCTGCCTTTAAGGTAGACTTTACCTATTTCATAGTTTCCACGATTCAACTAGCCCTTTTAGCATAAATAGCACAAATTATGATAGTGATTAACCATTCCATACCAAATGATTATAACATTATGCTCAAACATATATAAGCCATTTTCGCATGGCTATATACATTAACCAAAATATTCTTCCGCCACTAGTCTATTTTATACATGCCATAAGATAATCCAAAACATGGCAGTACCAAACAGTGGATAGTGATAGTGTGGCTAGTTGCTGACGATCCCCGAGCCTGTAGCTTCGCAATGAGATCTATAAAACAGAGGAAACAGAGTAAACGGAGTAAGCATTACAATGCTTAGTAAGTTTTAAGCAGTGTCAACAGATAACAATCAAATTATAACATAGTTGTTCGTATTTTTATTTCACTCTTCCTTCGGGCACACCATCCCTTTACCGAATATGCACATCTCATCATATACAATAGGCAGATAAACTTTCACATAAAAGTGAGCTCATGTGACATAGATATATCGTATGATTTCACATCACCTCTCACACTGATCCGATGTCACATAATCATAGGAATAGTCTCATAGATTGCTCTCGTATGCATCACATAACTACCTTATGATTTAGTGCAAATCAAGCTCACATATAACTTGGAGTACATACCTGTTTAACCTTTCGCATTGAATATATTTATAAGCAATTCTTATTACGAAGTCTTACCCGGACATAATCTCCACACGAAGTTATCGGGTCTTACCCGGACAAAATTCCCACACGTAGTCATCGGGTCTTTAGAGCTCGGATATAGTACGAGCACGAAGCTTACAGACATTAATCAGTGATAATATTCTCGCATAAAGCCTGCGGGGTTTTAACCCGGATATAGTACTGACACAAATGCCCTTCGGGACTTATCACATTTATGCACTTTCACATCCATCACGTTGGCCACTCGGCCCTGTCACATATATACACTTTCACATTCATCACATCGGCCATTAGGCCTTATCACATATATACACTTTCACATTCATCACATCGGCCATTAGGCCTTATTACATATATACACTTTCACATTCATCACATCGGCTATTAGGCCTTATCACATATATACACTTTCACATTCATCACATCGGCTATTAGGCCTTATCACACATATACACTTTCACATTCATCACATTGGCCATTAGGCCTTATCACACATATACACTTTCACATTCATCACATCGGCCATTAGGCCTTATCACATATATATACACTTTCACATTCATCACATCGGCCATTAGGCCTTATCACATATATACACTTTCACATTCATCACATCGGCTATTAGGCCTTATCACATATATACACTTTCACATTCATCACATCGGCTATTAGGCCTTATCACACATATACACTTTCACATTCATCACATCGGCCATTAGGCCTTATCACATATATACACTGTCTTGGCTGAATCTACATCTATCATTTTCCAATATCACAATTTAGAATTCACGCATGGGTTTAATCAATAGCTTATGAGCAACTAGAACAAGTTTATCAAGGTTTACAACACAATCTCAAATTCAGCACAAGCTGTTTTTCCTGAGCAATAGTCACTAAATCATTTATAACTGGAGCTACAAAACTCCAAATCACTTTCCGTTAATTTTTCCTGAATATAGACTCGTATATCTTCCATCCATAAAATTTCCAGAATTTTAGGTTTGGCCAATCAATACCAGATTTTTCTTAAAGTTTCCCCTGTTTCACTGTTTGACTAATCTGACCACTCTTCACTACGAATCAGATTTCTCATTTTACAGAATTCAAAATGTGGTGTATTTGATTTCACTTGAAACTAGACTCATTAAGGAGTCTAAGCATATAAATTTTATCTTATAACCATTTTTGTACAATTTATAATGATTTTCTAAAAACAGAACAGGGGATTTCGGAGTCATTCTGACACCGTCTCACACAACTTTAAATATCTCATTATTGGAAATTCCTTTGCTTACACGGTTTCTTTTATAAGAAACTAGACTCATTAAGCTTTAATTTCATGTCTCATTCAGCCTCTAATTCAAGTCCATAAATTTATGGTGATTTTCTAAAGTCACGTTACTGCTGCTGTCCGAAGCAGACTATTTCAAATTACCCTTAAATTCCCAAGCTCAAACACTTAAGAACTTACCATTTGAGCTTAGAACATATCATGGCCACATCATATCTTATTAAATCAACTCATCATGTCCTATTATAATTGAATTTACTCAACGTTTAAACACTTAAAACTTACAAAGGAATCGAACTCAAATACTTAAGAACTTACCTTGAATTTGATCGACTTAGTACAAATCGGCTATTCAACTACTTTCTCTTTTCCCCTATCCGAAGTTGGTGTCCTTTGTTCTTGAGCTAGATTTAAACAAATTCAAATCATTACTAATCCATAATTCATGCACCTTATTTCGGGTATATCAAAAATCATTCAACCAAGTATTCAAATATAGCTTAACACCAAATTCGCATTCGGCACTCTATTAACGCAACATAACCATTTTCACCTTGTTAACACATAATCGGCAAGGTTAAATCCCATATACACAACTTAAGTCCATCCTTTAACAATCATAATTCACTATAAGGCCGAAAGCTACCTAAACATCACTCTCAAGTCTCTTTTTACCACTTAACAACCTTAAAGCTTACTTAATAGTCAATTTAAAATTAAAAAAAACAACATCCAAAATTTAACACAATGCCACATAGCCGAATGCCACTTTTAGTAATGAAATTCATCTTTAACACAAAATTACTAAGCCTCACTTAATAATTAACTATTTAGAACTCTCAAACATCAAATACTTCAAATTTTATGCAATCCACACCATAGCCGAAATGCTTAATATAAGAAATTGAGTTAAATTTGAGCTAAATTTAAGCTCCCAATCATAAACTAAACTTATAACTTTACACACTCAATAATTTTAACATTATCAAGTCCATCCAACACTTATCCAGCAACTTTTAACTTTAAAAACAAATCCCTAGCTCAAAAACACATGAACCGAACTTACTACGCCACTTAGACCAAAATTAGCAAATGGGTTTCGGCTAGATAAAGAAGTGAAGCTCGTATTCATCAAAATTTAACAAAATTACAATGAAATTACCTTAGAAATTGGCCTCCAAAAGACCGAACATTCCCAAAACACTTTCCCCTTTTTCTTTCTTTAGTTTCGGCTAGAACCCAAAAACAATGAAGTCTCCCCTCCTTCCCTAGCTCACGGCACTTCAAGAAAAGAAAGAAGATGAAGACTTTCTCTTGCTTTCTTATTTTATTCCCCCTTTCTTTTAATTATTCTTTCTTCCATAATATAAAGCCATTAACTATTATCATGCTAAAATAAAATGCATATAATATCTATCAACTATCATTATGGCCGGCCACTAATTAAAAGTGGTCCATTTGACATGCAAGTCCCTCATGTCAATAACTCATGCATTATTTGGCCACTTTAAATTTCACCTATCACATTTTCAAGTCTTATCACATGGGTCCTTTCTTATAAATTAACACCGCCTTGATAAAAATCAAGGCACGAAATATTCGCACATACAAATTCCACATTCAATAAGCACAGAATATAACATCTGATTATTTTTGTGACTCGGTTTTGGGGTTCCAAAACCACTTTCGACTAGGGTCAAATTAGGGATGTCACAGCCAGTGTCAAATTTTGTGAAAGATAATTGTGTATTTTTTTTCTAATTTTATTTGGATCGATGTTTTGTCAAGGACATGGGGACTTATCAAGTGGTGTCCAAGACGTTGAGAAATATGGGTTGTATCTGTTTGTTTTTTACTTCGCTTCGACAAGTGCATTGTCTGTTGCTTCTACTGTTGTTGTTCTATGTGTAGTTGATGTGTCGTCATTTACTGTCTTCTGCACGTGTCATTGTTGGAAATTATAGCTTGCAAATTAATTATTCATGAGCACTATTCAAATTAAAAGTGATGATTTATCATCTTACAAACTTAATTATTCATAAGTACTATTCAAATTAAAAGTGATGATTTATCATCCAATGGACACGTTTCCATGGGACATGTTTCTCTTAAGAAGTATGTCCAATATGAAGGGTTGTGGCTCTTCAAGATTAATTTCATTGAGTACATATAAATAGAGTCATTATGGTGCTCACAAAATATACAATTACAATCAATCTTATTTTTAGAAACTAGAGTAAGAGTTAGAGAATTCCTCGATTTTGCTAATTAAAGGAAATTCAAAACTTCGTTGTATCCCGAGAGGACCTTTTTCTTAACCCTCTAGCAACTTTGTGGGGGGGGAAATAGTTATCTTTGGAAAGCATCATCCGTGCCTTGAAGTGTACTATTTATTTCCATATAAGTCTCTGATTCTATCGTCTCCACTCCAATATCCAATAATCAAAGAGAACTATTTTTGGAGATGGCGATGGAGGCTAACACCACATTCAAAGTGATGAATAAAGAATTTGTAAAACTTGAACGATTTGATAGTTCAAACTTCAATCGTTGGAATGGCAAGATGCTGATCCTTCTTACTGTCTTAAATGTGGCATACGTTCTGGATCCAAACCTATAACCCGTGGAGGATCTCGCCACCGATACAAATTCTGAGGAAATTGCGAAAGTGGCTGAACTTAAGAAGAAGTGTGAAGAAGACAATTTCACATGTCGAGGACACATCCTCAACACCTTGTCTGATCGATTGTATGATCTTTACATGTCAATGCAATCATTGGTGGAAATACGGAAAGCTCTTGAAAAGAAACACAATACCGAACGACAAGGTACTGATAAATTTTAATGATGAAGTATTTCGAATTCAAAATACTTGATAGTATCCGATCATGGATCAAGTCTATGAATTACAAGTCCTTGTAAGCAGGCTTCGTGACTTGAAAGTTGCTATTCCGGAATTGTTACAAGTTGGGCTATCATCTTGAAGTTGCCCTCGTCTTGGAACAATTATCGAAAGAAACTTTTGCATATGGCAGAGGACTTCACTATGGAGAAAATACTTAGGCATTTGCATATTGAAGAGGAAACTCGGAAGCATGATGTGGTGTATCTTCCCCAAAGTTTTAAAGTGAACCATGTGAGTGAGTCAAAGAACTCTCGAAATGGTAAGCGAAAGGCCACATCTGAGACCAAGGACATGCAAGAAAAGAACAAAAAAACTCGCAATTGTTATAATTGCAATAAGAAAAGACACTATATTAAGGATTGCAGACTTCTAAAAAAGAAGCAAGATGCCACAACTTCGAAAGCCAATCTGGTTGAAGGCATGGATTTAGTGGCCATAGTTACGAAAGGAATAAAAAATTTGGAGATTGGTATGATTTTTGAACCCAACATAACCATTATTGACAAGTCTTGTAATTGGTGGCTCAACTCTGGAGATACTATCCATGTGTGTAATGGCTAACAACAATTCAAGAGTTATGAACTAGTGGCAAACTGTGAAGTGCTTATGGGAAACTATCAATCGATTAAGGTGCTCGGTCAAGGGACAGTGGAACTCAACTTCACATTTGGGAAGAAATTGACTTTGACTAATGCGTTGCATGTTTCCGCTGTGAGAAAAAATTTAGTGTCCGCAAGTATTCTATGTAACAAGGGGTTCAAGATTATCTTGGAATCTGATAAGTTTGTCTTTCTTAAGGGTGATATATATGTAGGAAAAAAGATATTGTAACGAGGGTATGTTCAAGAGGTAGATACAATTCTAGATATAAAGGTGAAAAAGCATGAAAAAGGCTTTACACTAAGTCAATCTCACTACATCAAAAAAGTATTGGAAAAGTTTAAACACTTGAATACCAAGGATTTAAACACTCCATACGATTCGAACTTCAAGTTAAGTGAGAATAATGGCAGGGCTATATCGCAACTTGAGTATGCCAGTGCAATCAGAAGTCTAATGCATTGTAACAGCCCGTTTTTGGGTCAAATCAGAATAATGGTTTCAAGATCACAAATTTGAAGTAGAAATGTTAGCTTTATTATTACTTTAAGGCTTACAGTATAATAAAATAATTGTGTGAAAATTTCGTTAAGAAATTTTATCGATAGAGTGTCCAATTTGACTAATAGGATTAAATTGCAATAGGTGCAAAATATGTGCTCTAGAAGCTAGAGGTGTCTAATTACTATGAAATTTTAAATTGGAGGTCCTTAAATGGTAATTAGACTAGTATACTCTAAGTTGGACAAAAATGGACATGGTTAGGTGAAATTTCGAAGTTTAGCATTAAGGGCATTTTGGTTATTTGGTAAATAAAGAGGAAATAAATCAAATAAAAGTGTCCATCTTCTTCAATTTAGCCCCCTCAGCCGAAAATTGAAGAGTCTCCATAGTTAGGGTTTTGACCAAGCTTCCAAGCTCGATTATAAGTCCGTGTTTGTCCTGTTTTTAATGATTTTTATGTTTTTAAAGTTGTCTCAACCTAATCTAGCTATTTCAAGGACTAATTTGAAAGAAAATCAAAGTCTAAAATTTTACCCATGTTGAATATTTGTGTATTTTGATGTTTAATGGTAGAAAATGCATGTTGGGTATTAGATAAACAACATTTACCAAGTGATTTTTGATGAAAATGTCAAATAGGGACCTATTTGTAAAAGTTGTAAAATATGTGTAAAAATGTGAATAAATGAAAAATATGGACTATTATGAGCAAGGAATAGGTTCGACTAGATTTGGGTGTGATGAAATTGAATGAGAATCATTTTACGAGCCTAGGGACTAAAATGTAAAAAGTTGAAAAGTTAGGGGCAAAAATATAATTTTCCATAAGGTATTTTTGGGATTAAATTGAATAATATGATGATTGAATGAGTTAAATTTGATATTATAGATCAAGAAAGAAGAGTTTTTGACCTAGACGGGGAGAGAACAAGGTTGTGGACTAAATCGAACTATTAGCCATTTTGTACCGAGGTAAGTTCGTCTGTTAAAAATAAGCTTTAGAATAATGGTACTTAAATGCTTTAATATTTCATGAATTTTATGTTTGATTATGTGAATGAGTATAATTCTACGAACAAGTTCGACAACGATTCGGCAAGTGAGAAGTCTCGTTGAACCTTAGGAATAGATTAGAATACAAGTGGCATGTCACTAGGGTCATTATGTGTTATGTGATTATGTGATCCGGGTGCTGGTCTTGTACGTCCTACCAGTGGCTGAGTATACCAACATATGTTGCGGATACTTGACAGCTTGTGTGAGCAGCACCGCGTAGCTACGTCTTAACTGACAGCTTGTGTGAGCAAGCCCGTCGATAGCTCGAGAGCGAGCAATTATGTGATATGAGATTGAGCTAGCATTGGCTATGTATGTGACACTTGTGCACAAAAATCCCAAGTATCCGACATTATTATTCTGAGTGGTTCACGGGTATGTCAAAGATGAGAATATGTGTAAATTCATTTCGAGATGGTTCAGGTATGTACATAAAGCCCATGTTTATTAAATGCTTGAAACAATGAAAATGAGGTAAGTTTTGTGGTGGAATGAGTAATGATCATGAGACTATGGTAAATTTACATTTAATTATGTTATAATATTTCAATGTTATATGCATGGTAAGGTTGCTTATTTCTTGCATACGAGCTTACTAAGCTATATAGCTTACTCCGTTTATTTTTCCATGTTTTATAATGTTGCCAAGCAAACTCGAATCAGAGATCGTCGGAGATTTGAATCACACTATCAAACTCTTATTTTTGGGTATTGGTGATCTTAGTGTTTTGAAAGTATGACATGTATAGGGACTTGGTCATTTTGTTATATGTGTCATTTGATTTGGCCAAATGTATTGGCTTATATTTGTTCAAGGTGATTTGGTATTTAGTCATGTAATTGGCTTATTTTGGCTAAAATGGTTGTAAGCCCATTTATATAAGTATATGTGTTAATGCCTTCTTATTTTTGTGATTTGTAATGGGTTGCTATATGTTCATTATGATTAAATAACTTGTTGTGAATTGGATGAGATGGGTTCTTGGGTGTGCTAGGAAACCTAAGTAGAATTATGCATGATGAAAGTATTCATGTTGATACTTGTAAATATGAGTTTGGTATGAAATTTATTTGGTAAATTATGCTATAGTAAATATGTTAAGTGTTGGTAATGAATGATATGATTTAGCCTTGATTTTGGATGTTTTGATTGCTTAAACATGTCATGGATTATGCTATTGATCTTGTGTATGTGTAGGTGAAAATGAAGGTGACAAATGGCTTGGTAGATAGCCTTTATTTTGTCCACACGGGTAGGCACATGGGCGTGTGTCTAGGCCGTGTGTGGCACACGGCCTGCCCTATGGGCATGTGTTTTGGCTGTGTGTCCCTTGCACCTTAATTTTGAGAAATAGAATTCTCAGAATTGAGCACACCAGTAGAGACACGAGCATGTGTCTTAGCCGTGTGGACGGCACGGCCTCAAACACGGGCGTGTACCCTGGTCGTGTGAAGCCTGCACCTATTTTATGAAAATTAATTTTCTACACGGTCTAGCACATGGGCTTGTGACTTGGCCGTGTGATCCCAATTTGTTCATGAGTTACAAGTTAGATAGTTACACGGGGTCGGGACACAAGCGTGTGTGACCACACAGCCGTGTCCCATATCCACACGGGTGTGTGACCCTTGTTTAGTGCAAAAGTTTTCTAGGTTTTGTAAAAATTTCTAAAGTTCTCGGTTTAGTCCTGGACCACTCCCAAAGCATGTTTAGGGCCTCGTAGGCTTGTATTAGGGACTTTATGATTAATTGCAAATGGTTTTAATTTGGACACAAATTTATGGCTCGGAATTGTATGATTGTTTGTGGTAAGTCCAGTAACGTCTCGGATCCTGTTCCAACATTGAATACGGGTAAGGAGTGTTACATGCATGTAATGCATTGTCCTAGACCTGATATCACATTTGTTATGTGGAAATTGGAAAGATTTACAAATTGTCTTAGTACCGATCATTGGAAAGGCATTTGTAGGATTTTTTACTATCTTAGTAAAACAAAAAATTTGGGATTGTTCTATAGTGATTATCCCGCAGTACTAGAAGGTTACTCGAATGCAAGTTGGATTACAAGTCTAAGTGACAATAAGTCCACATCGGGATGGATTTTTACAATTAAATGTGGAGTATTAATTAGGCCTCCAAGAAACAAAATTGCATCTCACATTCAACTATGGAGGCCGAATTTATAGCCTAGCGGTTACTGGTAAGGAAGCAGAATGGCTAATGGCTAAGAGATATCTTGCTAAATATAAAGTTGTGGCCACAATGTAGGTTCGCCTTTTCTGTATATTATGATAGTAAATCTACCATGTCTCGAGCATACAATAAGGTGCACAATGGAAAGTGTAGACATATAAGTTTGAGACATGAGTATGTAAGATAATTGATTAGTGATGGTGTGATAATTGTTACCTATGTTAAGTCAATTGAAAATTTAGCAGATCCATTGACAAAAGGTTTGTCAAGGAATTTGGTTAAGATTACGACCACTAAGATGGGATTAAAATCATTCTAATCACATCATTGATAATGGAAACCCTACCTTGTTCTAGCCAAAAGTTAGTTTCAAGGTTCAAATGGTAATAACAAGTTATCGAATGACAACATACACTGAAGATCAGGACTTAATGTTTATATTTTAAGAGGATGAGTTTTACTCTTAATGGATGGACATTAATTGTCATGAAATCCACCTATATGGACATGAAGTGGGGCCGCTTCAATAAGATTTTCTTTATGGTTTTCTCTCGTACAATTTCTGAAACGAGATGAGCATATGGCCATAACGGTGCTAAAGTAAATTAAACTCTTACTCTAATACTTTATGATTATGTGTGAAATTTTTTCGGTATTGACTTTAAGAGTGATGGTTCAAGCAACTAGCCACCATTCACTTTTTGATACTTTGAGAGTTTGCACTAAAGGAAGGTTCAATCTACGAACACTTTCTTTATACATAATCGTTGTGTACTTATTTTTTGGAATTAGCAATCCAGTGGGGAATTGTTGGAAATTATAGATTGCAAATTAATTATTCATGAGCACTATTCAAATTAAAAGTGATGATTTGTCATATTACAAGTTTAATTATTCATAAGCACTATTCAAATTAAAATTGATGATTTATCATCCAATGGATACATTTCCATTGGACAATTTTCTCTTAAGAAGTATGTCCAATATGAAGGGTTGTGGCTCTTCAAAATTGTATTCGTTGAGTGCATATAAATAGAGGCATTATGGTGCTCATAAAATGTACAATTACAATCAATCTACAAAATATACAATTACAATCAATCTTATTTTCAGAAACTAGAGTAAGAGTTGGGGAATTCCTTGATTTTGCTAATTAAAGGAAATTCAAAACTTCGTTGTATCTTGGGAGGACCTTTGTCTTAACCTTCTAGCAACTTTGTGTGGGGACTCTTTGGAAAGCATCATCCACGCCTTAAAGTATACTAATTATTTCTATATAAGTCTTCAATTCTATCGTCTCCACTCAAATATCAATAGTCATGTCATTTGATCAGTGGCATCGACGATTAGGGAATCTATATTTTTCAGTTGTAAATCCAATTCTTCATGGTTGTAATATTCATATTCCTCATAATAAAGTCTATTTTTTTGTCAAGCATGTGCTCTTTGTAAGAGTCATAAATTGTCGTTTTCATCTATCTCTACTATTTATTCTGCTCCTTTGGATCTTGTGGTTGCTGACTTATGAGGACTAGCCCCATGTTATTCTTCTGGGCATCAATATTATGTATCATTTGTGGATTCTTATTCCAGTCATGTATGGATCTATTTTTTCCAAAAGAAGTCAGATGCGTTTCAAGCATATATGGCATTCAAAACGTATGCTGAGTTACAATTGGGAGTGTCATTTAAGCAACTTTAAACTGATGATGGTGAGGAGTTTTGAAGCTTCAAGCTGTATCTTTAGCAATTTAGTATAGCTCATTGATTATCTTGCCATCACACTTTTGAATAGAACAGGTTAGTGGAACAGTGACATCGACAAATTGTGGAAACTAGTTTGGTGTTGTTGGCACAAGCTTCATTGCCACTTTAATTTTTGAAGGATGCATTTCATTTAGTAGTTTATCTCATCAACAGACTGCCAACAAAAGTGTTGTATGGAATCTCTCCGGTTGAGAAGCTTTTTAGTCGGTGACCAGATTATCGACAACTTAGAGTCTTTGGGTGCCTTTGTTATCTGTTGGTGCGACCATATAATCAGCACAAATTTTAGTTTCGATCTACATCGTGTACTTTTTTAGGTTATGCTCTTGATCACATGGGGTATAAGTGTTTAGATAGAATTGGTCGGGTGTATATCTCTAGGCATGTACGGTTTAATAAGAGTCATTTTCCTTATTCCAAGGCTTCTACTACTTTCATTTTACATCAGTAAGTTCTTCGAGCTATGGCATTACATTGCTGATTTTTCTTCTTTTGGCTGGTAAAGTTTGTGTTTCGTCTCCAAGGACTTCAATGACACAACTTACTGATGTTGTAGACACTTTTCAACAAGTAACAAGTCCAACTATGGATCAAAATGAGTTAGCAAGTGCACAAGGGGGTCTTGAGGAATAGGTTTCTCCTTTAGTTACTGTGCAACATGTTAGTATTAATGCTAATACTCATCCAATGATGACACAAAGTAAGGTTGGTACATACAAGCCAAAGGTGTATACTACTGCTATCAGCGAGGTAACACCTGCTGATATTCATGAAGCCATGACTGTTCCTTCATGGCAAGTGGCAGTTCATGATGTGTTAAAAGCATTGATAAAAAATAATACGTGGGAGTTAGTATTAGAACTAGTTGATAGAGTTCTTGTAAGCTATAAATGGCTGTTCAAAGTCAAGAAAAATACAGATGGAAGTATTGCTTGTAACAAAGTTCAACCTGTTGTGCAAGGGTTTTCACAAACGTCAGGGTTGGATTATCATGAGACATTCAGTCTAGTTGTGAAGGTCAACACAGTTTGTATTATTCTGGCTTTAGTAGTGTTACGCAAATGGAGGTTGTGTCAAGTTGATATCACTAATGCCTTTTTGAAGGGTGATTTAGCTAAAGACATTTATATGAAACAGTTATCAGGATTTGAGATATGTGGCAGTAATGGCATTCCTTTGGCGTGTTAGCTCAACAAGGCCATATATGGCCTTCAACAGGCTCTGCGGCTTGGTTTGAAAAGCTTCGAGGGTTCCTTATTCAAAGTATGCAATTGCAGATTTCAAAGGTTGACTCTTCTCTGTTTTTTAAACATCCTTCGTCGCGTACTGTACTCATTCTTGTGTCTGTGGATGATATAATTATAACTGATGATTCTTGTTCTGAGCTTGATGATGTTATTAGAGGTCTTTATAAATAGTTTGCCTTGAAAGACTTGGGGGAGCAGAATTATTTTCTTAGACTTGAGGTAGTTCGTTATAATGACTGTCTACATATGTCTCAACAAAAGTATGCGTGTTAGTTGCTTGAGCGTGCTCAGATGGTGAGTGCCAAACCAGTGAGTACTCCAATGGTTAGCTCTCCGACTCTCACTTCCTTGGTTGGTTTTCCTTTTGCAAATGGAACCTTGTATCGACAAGTTGTTAGTAGTTTAAAGTATCTGTGTCTAACTCATCCTGATATTTTGTTTGATATCAATAAGGTCAGCGAATACACGCAAGCCCTATATGACACTTACTAGACAATAGTGAAACAAATTCTTCGGTACATTCAAGGCATAATAGATTATAGCTTAGTGTTTCGACCATCAGATGTCATGCTTATTAATTCTTCTGATGCTGATTAAGCGAGTTGTAACAGCCCAATTTTGGGCCTAGTCGGAACAGTGGTTTTGGAACCACAAATTTGAGGTTAGAAAAATTATTTTTATATTATTTTATGTGTTATAGCATGATTATATGAGTGTTTGAAATTTTTGGTGAATTAATTTTAGTGATTGCATGCTTAATTTTGAAAAATGACTAAATCGCATAAAGTGCGAAAGATTTGTTTTACTAGCTAAAGGTGTCAAATAGCTATGGAACATTAAAGTAGAGGTCATTATTGAGTAAATAGACCAATAAAATGTTAGTGGCTGGACATGAAGCCTTAATTCATGCAAGGTGACTTAATTGATAATAAAATAATAAACTTAAAGGCTAGCAATCATCTTTTTTATTCCTTCTTTTGACCATCGAAAATTTCAGCAAAAAAGGGGGTTTTGAGAGCTCAAAATTTCAGCAATTTCTATCCCTTGCAAGTAAGTTATTTTGATGGTCATTTTTGTTGATTTTTGTGTTTTTGGAACCCTTATAGCTTAATCTAGCTAATGAGGGGACTATTTTGCAAAATGGTTGAAAGTCTAGCGTTTTACCATGAGAGTATTCATGTTGTTTGTTGAATTTTTACAGAAGAAAATGAATCATGGTTGTTAAATAAACAACTTTTGTGAAGTGGTTTTCATGAAAACACCTAAAAGGGTCATTTTGTGAAGTTTATAAAATAGGTTGCAAATGTGTGAAATAATTGAAGTTATGAGATGCTATAGCTTAAGGTAGTTCTGACTAGGCTTGGTTAATGTGGAAATTCGATGAAAATTATTTTACGAGCCTAGGGAAAAAAATTGTAATTTTGTGAAAGTCTAAGGGCAAAACGGTCATTTTTCCAAAGTAAGAATTTTGGAATGTCTTGATTAATGTGATGATTAAATAAATAAATTTTGTCATTATAGATAAAGAAATACGGAATCCGGACTTAGACCAGGGGAAAACCAAGCTAGTGGACTAAATCAAACTAGTCGCCTATATTTTGAATACTGAGGTAAGTTGCACGTAATATCACAATTCTATTGTTATTATGTATTAAATAATTGATATTGTATGAAATGTTCGATTTTGTTATGAATATGCATGACGAGATTTGATGTGGTAAAACTCTCGATTGAATCGTAAGAATCGATCGGATATCCATGCCGTGATACTAGGGTTATATGAGCCAGTGTAAGACCATGTTTGGAACATGAGATCGGTATTGATATGAGAGCTAGTGTAAGACCATGTAATATCCTGATTTTGGGCCTAGTCGGAATAGTGGTTTCATGACCACAAAATCCGAGATAGAAATAATTATTTTATGATTATTTTAAGGTCTATGATATGATTGCATGATTGTGTGAAAATTTCGTGAAGAAATTTTATGCATAAAGTGCTTAAATTGAAATTAGGGACTAAATCGAATAATTTGCAAAACTTGCATTCTAGAAGTTTCTAGTATGAAATTGTTTTGAAATATTAATTAGGAGGTCTTAAATAGAATTTTACCAATTTCTAAGTCTATGGACAAAAATTGGACATGGATGGAATTTTTGGAAAGTTTAGTAGTAAGGGCATTTTGGTCATTTAGGGGTAAAATGAATTAAAATACAAAATTAAAAGCCAATTTTGCTCATCTTCAACCCCATGGCCGAATATAGCAAGGAGAAACCATGGATAGGGTTTTCCAAGCTTCCAAGCTCGATTGTAAGTCCGTTCTAGCCTCGTTTTTAATAATTTTTACGTTTTTGGAGTCCCGGTAGCTCGATTTAGCTTATGCTAGCAATAATTTAACCTAGGGTTTATATTTGGAAAAATACCCATAGGTGAAATTTGTGTATTTTGGTGTTTTATGATAGAATATGAGGTTTTAAATTATGTTAGACAACTTGTGCTACTCGGTTTTAAGTGAAAACGAGCAAAAAGGGCTTAATCGGTAAAAATACCTAATAGTCATAAGTACATGTTAGAGTGAGAATTTGATGTTGCCATAGAAGGGAAAAAATGATCAGCATGTCATAAAACATAAGAAAATAGGCTGAAGTTTAATTTACGAGCTTTGGGGCAAAAGTGTAAATATGCAAAAGTTTAGGGGCAAAATTGTAATTTTTCCAAAATATGATTTTGGGTCAATTTGAATAATGTGAGTCCTAATTAGACTATATTTTAAATGATAGAGCAAGGAAAACTAAAATTCGGGCTAAAATGGGGAAAATACCAAGTTGTGGACGAAATGGTAAAAGTAGCCATTTTCGCATACGAGGTAAGTTCATATGTAAATGTTGGTAACATAGTTATTGTTTTAAATGTTTTAATGTTATTTAAATGATATGATAATTATTATGAAATATCATACTTGTGACAATTGTTTGATAATATGTCAAATTATGTGATATACTTGGAAAATGTGAAATACTACCGAGTATCGGTATCGACATTCCATAGAAGATGGTTGAGACATATGATTGGGAAAAATGTCCCATTGAACCTTAGGAATGGATTAGGATACAAGTGACATGTCACTGGGATATTTGGGCATCCGAACTCGTTGAGTTGAGTCCGAGTTCACTTATGGATGCAAGCGCCCGAACTCGTTGAGTTGAGTCCGAGTTCGTGAGATGTAACTAGGCATCCGAGCTCGTTGAGTTGAGTCCGAGTTCACTTATGGATGCGAACGCCCGAGCACATTGAGTTGAGTCCGAGTTCGCTTATGGGCGGGTTACATGGTAGCTTGGCTACATATGTGGCACTTATGTGCAAACTTTCTATGTATCCGAATTATATTCCGATGTGTTCAACGGGTAAAGTTCTACTGAAATGGAGGAATACTCAAGATGAAAGGGACGTATTGGTAAGTGTTGTGAAATGGGTACTTTGAACAGGTATGTACTTAACCCTCGGGTTGAAAAATCGATACAACAACAATATGGTAAGATGATAAATGAAAATGTGATATGAATGTCTTGGTGATGATTATGCAAATGATGTTTTATGTTTGCTTATATGGTTATGTTACTTGCTATTTGCATGTGAACTTATTAAGCATTTATGCTTACTCCCTCCTTTTCATTCCTTGTAATTTTGACAAGCCAGCTCGGAAATCGAGAACGGTCGGAGGCTCGCTCACACTATCCGTATACCATCTTGGCATAATGGCTTGTATATTTTGAGTATGGCATGTATAGCATTATAATCATTTTGTATATATGGTCTTATGATATTGTTATTGAGTGGTATGGAAATGCTTGGTAATGATTAGCCATTGGAATGGCTAATCATGATCATATTTGGTGTTATGTATGTCAAATTACTAGCTAATCCATGGAAACCATGAAATAGGTAAAATTTACCATAAAATAGATTCAGATAGTAGTAGTGACGTGAATTTGAAAAATCACTAAAAATAGTAGAAATGGAACTAAATAATTAATAAGTTATGGAATCGAAGCTTGATGAGTCTATTTTCATATGGAAGAAGCGAAACGAGTATATGAGCTATATTTTATGATATGTTTAAATTTTTGTGAAACAGGGCTAGAGCGATTTCTGGATCCCCTATTCTGACTTTGGAAATTCACCATAAATTTTACAAAGATAATTAGAAGTCATGATTTATATTTAAAGATTTATTATTGATTCTAGTTTTATTAGAGACAAACAGCATAGTCATTGAAGCTCTGTACAGGGAGATATCAGATTCGTAATACACAGAGGTCAGAGTAGTCGAACCCTGAAACAGGGGAGACTTTAACTAATAAACTGTACTAATTGGCCAGACCAAAAATTCTATAAAAAAATTAATAGATAGATATATGAGTCTAGTTTCAGGAAAAATTTACGGAATTGGATTTCGAGTTTTAGAACTCGAGATATGATTTTTAAAGCGACTGTGATGCAGTTAGCCAGCTTGTCTGGAAATTTTAAAATGAATTGTATAAGCTGTTTAAGTAATGAATTAAGCCCGTTAACACCTCGTGTTTGACTCCGGCAACGGTCTCAGGTACGTGGTGTTACAGACCATGTCTAGGACATGGCACCGGTCTCGATATGTGACCTAGTGTAAGACCATGTTTGGAACATGGCATCGGTATTGATATGAGAGCTAGTGTAAGACCATGTCTAGGACACGGCATCAGCCTCGATATGTGAGCTAGTGTAAGACCATGTTTGGAACATGACATTAGCATGATATGAGAGCCAGTGTAAGACCATTCTAAGACATGGCATCGATATCTTACCTTTTTATATGAGGCTTATTGGGTATACATTTATTATTCCAACTGATTCAACGGGTGATTTAAAGATTATATCACGATTGAGAAAAGTTACGATTATGTTGCAAGTGGTACAAGTACCTACACGAAACTCGTAAGAATGAGCTCGGGTTGTGTATATAAGTAGTAAGGATGAAAATAAGTAAGTTATGTCTATAGTCATTCGAGAATCTTGTGCAAGTGTATGATATGTTATGAGTATGATATTACTTGGTAAAGTGATGTTAATTATTTACTTGTGACTTACTAAGCTTTATGCTTACTTCCTCTCTTTTCCATTTTCTTATAGTGCCACTAAGCTAGCTCGGGAATCAAGGGACGTCGGAGGCATTGATCACACTATCACCTAAAATTTTTGGTATAGTTAGTTTAAACGTTTTGAGCGTGTCATGTATAGGGACTTGGTTTTTCGTTTAGTGTCATGTTGGTTTAGCCATAAGTGTTGGCTCATATGGATGTGATATTCATTTTGTATAAGCTATTGATGTTGGGTAATATTGATTATTATTAAATGCATTTGATGAGAATTCTCACAGATGTGTTTGTTGTATGGTTTGTGTTGATAAGTAGGAGATATTGTATGTGATAGGAAATAGCTTGGAAATGATGTATAGATGCCTAGGTATTGGCTGATATGGTCATGTGTTTATGTGGTATTGGTATTGTTTGATGTTTTTGCAGGTGGGTGTAAGTAAGGGTGACAAAAAGGCTTGGTAAATAGCCTTATTTTTGTCCACATGGGTAGACACACGGGCGTGTGTCTAGACCGTATGTGACACACGGTCTGCCTTATGGACTTGTAGTCAGGTCGTGTGTCCTTTGCACCTAAATTTGGCAAAACAAAATGCCTAGTAGTAACTATACGGACGGAGACACGACCGTGTGTCTCAATCGTGTGGAGGACACGGCATAGCACACGGACGTGTGCCTTGGCCGTGTGCCCCTCGAAGGTTAATGATGTCAGAAACAAAATGTTAAGGTTTTTGTACACGGGTTGAGACAGGGGCATGTCATGGCCGTGTGACGGACATAGGCCATGGGCATGGGCATGTGTCAGGCCATGTGAAAACCCCTGTAAGTTCAAATTGAGAAATAAATCCGTACAGGCTAGGGACACGGGTGTGTCCCGATATGTTCAGGCTGTGTGAACTACATGGGCCTTCAACATGGCCATGTTAAGAGGACACACAGGCGTGTCGCCCTTCCACATGGGCATGTGCCCCTGTTTGCATTGAAATTTTTTCAAAGCTTCTAAAATGTTTAGTTTATTCCCGAACCATTTCCAAAGCATGATTTGGGCCTCATAGGTCCATATTAAGGAAGTTAAGAGGAAGTTTGGAAGTTTTAAAATTTTAGCGAAATTTTATGACTCGAAAATGTTTGTATACATGTGTTTAAGTTCAGCAATGTCTCGTACCCTGTCCCGACGTAGGATGTGGGTAAGGGATGTTACACGAGTTTGCTTAAAGATCACAAGTCTACTTTTGGTGTTTGCTTGTATCTTGGTGAAAATATTATTGGCTGTCATTAAAGATACAAAGTGTTGTCTTTCATTCAACTTCGGAGGCGGAATATCGAAGCTTAGCAAATATTGTTTTGGAGTTAACTTGGTATCGTATGCTATTAAATGAGATTTGAGTCAAACTTTGAGGAGTGCTAGTTGTTTAATGTGATAATTCCAGCGCCTTGTCCTTAGCTGCAAATCTTATGTTCTATGATTGAGTTAAACATGTGGAGCTTGATATACATTTTGTTCGAGAAAAGGTGTTAAGTGGTCAATTGCAAGTAAATCATGTTCCAGGGTGTGATCAAATTACTAATGCATTGACTAAACTATTAACTGTTGGAGCTTTTACCCGGTATATAGAGATCGTTTGAATATTGTGTTTGCAAGTTCTTTTCAAAGAAAACCTAAAGGGGGAATATTAGATAAATAACTATATAACAGAAATAGATGAAGCCTAGTTATAGTCTATTAAGTTCTTGATTAGCTTGTGTTTAAATACTCTTAGATCTTGTGTTGAAGATAAGAATAAAAATATACTTGTTTGTTAAATTTCTATTACATTCTATCACTCCTCAAGTATAAAGATCTCACCTTTGTAACTAAATACTAGAACACTTACCTTTAAATCCCCCTAAGAATTTAGATTGTAAACGCTACACTTCAATTGCACTCATACGATCAATTCCACAATAAACAAATATAGTGCTCTCAATATGCTCTCATACATAACCTATACAAGCCTCAAAAAATATATATGAGTTTAGGCTACTAGCACACTAGTGATTGAATGCAAAGAAACTTCTTGGAATTAAAAGCTACAAATAACAAAGATAATATAGTAATAGTCTCATAAAACACAATTTGATAGAGCTTCAATCTTTTAGAAAAACACCAACTTAATCCAAACAAATTTCCATAATTCAAGGATTGTATCCAATCTTCAAGGGTAACAGATTAGTTTGCATATATGGACTTTTATATCTTCGAAATATCTACTAAGTTAATATCCTAAAGATTTTTTTTCAATAAATTGACAACGCCAAATATGATGAGTGCTACTCCACTATTGCAGTGATAGCTGGTAATAGACACTACCCAGTCGCACTTAGAATGTTGCCTTAACAACTTGTCTTGTTTGTTATTTAATTTCTTAGGATGGAAAACATTATAGCAGAATCTTAGCACAAATACACAGTAATAAAAATATTTAAGTATATTAATTTAAATAAAATAAATCACAAGATCGAAACATGAATAACAAGTAAAATATTATTTAAAATAAATGTTTACTATAACAGGTTAGAAATCGATTCAGAGTTAAGGCCTATTGAACACAGTCTCCTTAAGACAGATTCGACTGCTCCTTTTGCATTGGAGAAACCCCGGACAATTGTCTCTTAGGATACAACAACTAGATGAACACCAAAATAGCGCAGCTGTGTGATCAACGAACTAAGCTTGCCTTCTTTCTATCACAGGAAAATAGTTTTTAGGAGAGAAAATTTTTTAGAGGAAATTATCAGAATTCAGTGTTTCTTTGTTCTAATTATTTTTGGTATAAAAAGAGATTATTAGAAACTTTGACTAATTTGAAATTATAATGTCATGAATTAATGTTATTAAATCCAAATTAACGTTTGAATTAAAAGACATTAACACTGACCTTGTAATTCTAAATTTGAATCCGCTGTTGAGGAAAAGAAATAAAATGCATTGGGCCTAAAAATGCCCGTAATCCTAAAAGGGCCCAACAAAGTTCCAAATAGACTTGGATTTGCACCCCCTTGCACACAAGAGAAAACATTAGTTTAGTCATTCAATAATTATTAAGTTGGTTTACATATATATACAAGTCCCACACTTGATTCCCAATCAATGTGGGACTAATGCTTTTCATTTTCCTCACCATAATTCACAAGTAGCTTACTTTGAGCATCAATTTTTTATTTACCACTCAACCATTTTGATCATATGATATCCCGTTGTAAAGGTCTTATGGGGTAGAATAAAAAATCATTTTTTTATGATTCAAAACTCCTCATTTACCAATCGAAAATATACATCAAAGATTTCAAAAAGAAAAATCATATTTTTCCAACAAACATAAGATTGTACCTTCTTGTTCATATGTAGAGGTTCAAACATAAAAGTTGAATTGGAATTTTAGTAGACTAACTAAATTTGTTTCAAAAGAAAATTGAGAAACGAAAAATCGATTAAAAAACAATAAAATTAGGTTTTAATTAATTTATTCTTTGGATTTTGAGAATATAATTTTTCCTGATATTTTATTTTTTAATATTTAAGTTTTTTTTTTAAAAAAAATTCTTGATGATTTAAGCATCCGATTCAATTGAAAATCGAATGTAGAACCAACCGTGATCCCCGGTGAAAGCTCTTAAGCTGCTTCAAAGAGTAAGCTTCCTAGCCATGGAAATTGACGGATGAAGTAGGAATCTTTAGTCCAAATTTCAATTGCATGGCAATTGAAGTTTGGATGCGACCATCGAATACGGGTAACTATTAAGGTTTTATAACTTAAGTGGAACATGGATATCAAATATGAATACTCTAAATTGCATCAACACACTACAGGAGAATAGGGCTTTAGCGGCGTTTTATCAAAAAACGCCGCAAAAATTTTAAAATACAGAGCAATAGCGGCGTTTTTGGTAAAAACACCGCTAAAAACAGAGCAACAGCGGCGTTTTTTACTAAAACGCCGCTAAAAACAGAGCATTAGCGGCGCTTTTGGTAAAACGCCGCTAAAAACCAGAGCATTAGCGGCGCTTTTGGTAAAACGCCGTTAAAAACCAGAGCACTAGCGGCGCTTTTGGTAAAACGCCGCTAAAAACCAAGCATTAGCGGCGCTTTTAGTAAAACGCCGCTAAAAGTCATATAACCCCTAAACCCAAAAAAACCATAAACACTAATCTATAACCCCTAAAATAATAATTATTAAAATTATGGTTATACAATATATTAAATATTTTCTTATATAATCGTAAAAGAGATAGTATTGAATTTAAAATATTGAATTAATTATCATTACAGTTTAAGGTTTATGGTTTAAGATATATGGTTTAGGGTTTAAGCAGGTTTATGAGTTAACTATGGTTTAAGATATACGGTTTAGGGTTTAAGGTTTAAGAGTTAACTAGTATTTGAAGGTTTATGATGTGGGTTTAGAGATTATGATTTAGGGTTTAAAGGTTAGGGTTGAAGTTTAAAATTGGACAATTATTAACTTCTTAAAAGATAATTTCCTTTCCAGATTCTTACCTGGGATGCTATTAAGAAAGGGTGATTTTGATTGTGGCAAGCTTAAATATTAATTAGCATTTGTTGAACTATGTATAATTTCCAACTTTATATAACATAGAAATATCTTACAGAGTGGACATTATAACTAGAGTGTTCCAATAGAGAAATTGTTTTATTAAAGTTATGTAACTTTGTATAAATAATAATGCTATTGTGTATTTTTATCTGTTTTTTTTTGTTTAAAGATATTTAGATTAAATAGAATGTCTCAAATATGTCTTAGGATTCGGCCAAGTATGTCTTAGGATTTATGGTTTAGGGTTTAAAGATTAGGAGTTTAAGGTTTAAATTAATTATAGTGTTTTTAATTTATATGATAAATATTTTCTTATATAATTATAAAAGAGATAATATTAATTTTAAAATATTGAATTAATTATCATTATAGTTTAGGGTTTATAGTTTAGGGTGTATAGTTTAGGGTTTAATTTTTAGTGTTTAGGGATAAATATGGGGATCAGGGTGCAATTGTATATATAAATTTTAATTTGATCTAGTTCTTGTAAATTATTAACACAACTATTGATATAACATCATTTTATATTTATATTGCATACATAAATATTTATATTTATTCAATATAAAAATATATTGATGTATTTATTTTTTAAAATGTCTATGATTAAATCAAAAATAAAAACTTAAAGATTTAATATTTAAAAATTTAGTCTATATTTCAGTTAAAAAGTTTAATATTCAAAATAAAAAAAATTAAAAAAAATGATAATCTCAATATAAAAATTTTGAAAGAAAAAAATAGAAAAAAAATATGTTAAAAATGAAAAAAATTAAAATTAAGAAATATTGGCGTTTTTGAATAAAATGCCACAAAAGTTGAGCTAAAAAAATTAAAATTAAGAAATAGTGGCGTTTTTTTAGAAAACGCCGGGCCATTATTTTTTTATAAAAAAACACAAAATACCGCTCCTTAACCAAATCCCTCAAATTTCTTTTTTCCTTCTACTCTCAAAATTTGCCCCCAAATTTCCTTTTTCCTTTTCATTTCACTGCACTAAATTCACCCACCATAGCTACTTCTTTTCTCTCGATCTGTTAAGGTTTTTGGAGAAACAAATGGAAGTTGAAGAGAAGGAGAACGAGGAAGAAGCTCTCACATTTAGAAGATGAAAATCATGTTCTACGACAAAAAGCATTGACCCCATCCCCGAAAAGCAACCGTTCTAACTTTTTAAAGTCATTTTCAGATGTAAGTGCTTGTATGTTTTGTCTTTGATGGCTTATTGGTGCGTTAACCATTGTGTTTGTTTTTCCAGTCTGACAGGCATTCTTTGTTCAATTTCTTCTTTATTTTCTTATTAAATGCAGTGAGGAATTTAGGGGTATTTTCAAGAAGGAAAATCCTAATGTGAAGGCTGTATCAGCTGTAAGTGAATTAGTACCCCTTTGAGCATGATATTGGATGCATGTTTTGTAAATGACTTTGGGGGTTGTTTCTTTGAACTTCTTTGCTTGAAGGTTGGTAAAGCTGCGGAAGAGATGTGGAAATCCATGTCTGAGGAAGTAAGTGCTGGAAATCTTTTTATATGGATAGCAATGTGTTCTAGTTTTCGATGGGCATTGATTTTTGAATGACAGAAATTCTGTGTGGCTTACTGTTCTGAATTTATGCATATGCATTATCATTATGATTTTAATGCTTGTATTTATAAAGGAAAAAGCCCCTTATGAGGTCAAATCTGGACAAAGGAAGGTTGAGTATGAAAAACAAATGAAAGCCTACAACAAAAAACAGGTAAACGAAGTTCAAGGTTATTTCTTTTATTTCGAGTAATAATTTGCTTGACTTAGCTACTTTAACCCCCCCTTTTTATTTTGACAATCATAATTTGTAGGAAAATTCTGCTAATGGCATCGGAGATGATCACGAGGGTGAGGAGGATGAAGAGGATGAGGCTAGTGAAGAGGTAATTTCATTTTAATCATTAGGACTTTACTCGACCCGTGATTAGGTCTAAATTTGTTTATGTTGTTTTTCTGTTTTATATTTATGATGCTTTACTACTTCAGAAAGGACAACATCTGAAACACGAGGAGGACGATGATGAGGAAGAAGAAGACGATGAAGAAGAGGAGGATTGAAATAGTATGCTTACTTATCCACCAGAAGGTTGATTTTGTTTGGTTTATAATATATTCTTTGTTACTTCATCATATTGCATTGTTAAACCAGTTTCGACATGCCTGTGTTGAATTTTCCAGTTGACGCACTGCAAGCTATTCGGCGTAAGCTCAAAGATCCAAGAAAAAATCTAAGGAACTGGAGAAAAGGAGATCCTTGCGTTTCGAACTGGACCGGAGTAATCTGCACCATGCCTCAACCTGATGGCTTTTTGCATATTCAAGAACTGTATGTATTTTCATGTATTCATTGGTTGCCATCATTATTTTGTTTAAAATGAGTGATACGTTGTAATGTTTTGGGCAGGCGGATGCTAAACTTGAATCTTACTGGAAAGCTTGCTCCTAAACTTGGCCAGCTATCTAATTTGACTGTACTGTAAGTGGTGCCAATGTTTTGGAGACTTCAGATATTTACTCAAGTTCGCCAAATTCTTGCCTTACCATCAATGACTCCTTACTTGGTGCAGGAATTTTATGTGGAATCACAATATTACAGGAAGTATACCTAAGGAGATAGGCAATATAAAATCATTGAAGTTCCTGTAAGCAAACTCATATTCAGAAGCTAACAAAAGCAAGTTTCAAGTAAATGAATGCAGAAACCTTATAAGATTAGTGATCATGGTTGCAGGCTTTTAAGTGGGAATCAGCTTACAGGACCTTTGGCCGACAAGCTCGGTTTTCTTCCTAACTTCTTGATGTTTCAGGTGGATTTGAATCAGATAACAGGTTCACTACCCAAATCTTTTGTCAACCTCATCAGCTGCAAGCACTTGTGAGTAAATAATACTACTAAATTAAATTTAAATGCTTTTTATGTTATGAAGTAATGCATTAATATAATAATTTTTCTA
Source organism: Gossypium hirsutum (assembly GCF_007990345.1). Lineage (NCBI taxonomy): Eukaryota > Viridiplantae > Streptophyta > Magnoliopsida > Malvales > Malvaceae > Gossypium > Gossypium hirsutum. The sequence goes on from NC_053430.1 coordinate 68,945,629, forward strand.
TGCATTTTGTTAACTGCAGTCACATGAACAACAACTCAATCAGTGGGCAGATTCCGTCAGAGCTCAGCAGCATGCCTGCACTTATACATTTGTAAGCTCAGTACTAATTCCATTGTCACAAATTCCGGGCTGTTATGGATGAATCACCTTAATATAGCTTATATCCATGATGGATGTGCAGTCTGCTGGACAACAATAACTTAATGGGGAATCTACCACCAGAGTTTTCACAGATGCCTAAATTGAGAATACTGTAAGTTTACCGTTAGTTAATATCTTGAATTGGATGGAATTTTGATTACATCTCATACTAGTATTTGTTTGTATTGCAGCCAACTTGATAATAACAATTTTGGTGGAACAGAGATTCCGGCTTCTTATGGCAACATGTCCAACCTAGTGAAATTGTCAGCTTCTTTCCCTTTCTCTATTGACTATCAGTTTATTCAAAGGGAAAAAGGATATAAATATTTATTTCTGATAGACAGATTCATGTGATACTTTTTCTTTGAAATAGTATTGTTCATGGTCATTGAACTTTGTTGTTACTGCATGGCCTGCACTATTTATTTCTGATGCTGTAACTCGTTTCAATGGCTTCCAAGCTGTCAAAGAAAGAAAAGGTGATTGAGGGTTATATTGTCTTGTTGTTCCATGATGTGTTTTTTATGTACTTACTGTATTACAGGAAAAATGGTGCATAATGCAGGATAAATGGATTAATGGTGATTTTAGATATATATATAGTTTTCTAGTCTCACCATGGTGATTTGCATGGATATGTTTGTAGGAATCATCTAAATATGGGAATTGGAGCAAGGAAGTGAAGCATGAAGATGATTCTGATGTTCTCATTGAATGCCGAAACGTGTACAAATCATTTGGAGAAAAGCACATCTAGCGAGGTGTGAGCTTCAAGGTTATATTTTTTTTTTTGCTTTTATGTTTTCTTTTATTCTAGAGGTACTTGGGGGACTATATGAGGGTCATTTCAAGTTATTAGTCACCTTCAAACTCCCCAATTGAATATTCTCTTTTCATTAGTGTTTTGGGGTTTCGACATTCTTTAGAACAATATTAAAGGATTGAAGCTAAGGCTGCATGCCGTCATTGATTCTTAAAGGCCAGTTTTCTGGTTGTTTGGTTCTAAATTTGATTAGTTTGGTCTGTTTCCTCTCCTGTACCATCTTCCCTTCTTTCAGCCTCATAGTTTTTATTATTAATGTCCTCTTTCATTGGTGTATAAAGCGATGACATGATTACAATAATTGGTTTTAATCTATGATGCTCAGACTTGAGATGCTTGGCTGAGTAATTCTATGACAGCTTGATACTGGCAAGAATTTTGGATCTGTGTCAAACATGGTTGATGGCTGGATATATTGACAACTCATTGGCTGCCTTGCTGGTAGTCTAGTAGGTGTAATGGTCCTTGGTTATCTAGATCCTTGTTGTCTATCAATCATGGTTGGTATGCACTCAACGTTTGACATGAAAAACTGGAAATTTGGTCCACTTCAAATTTGATGTTCTGATAGCATGTGTTTTCTGATATCAACAAGAAGGATAGAGAGTAAAAGAATGTCATATAATATGCCACCTTGGTTCAGGATTGTACCTAGTTCTATATTGAACCGAAGCTCTTCTTTATCAGTCCATCTCAAATCAGACTGGACAAATTGTGTCTAATGATGTATACTTTGAATTTAGTGAGGAGTGGAAATTTAGAATCTCTGATTGTGTATTTGATCGGTGGTTAAATAGGTGATGTGTCGGTCATGCATGATGTATCATGGATATCTGTAAACAATTTAGATGTTTTGTTGTTTTTATTAATAAACAAGATGCTGTATTTGGACTTCTTGTTAGTAAAAGACTTGCTGTATTTTATTTATATCTTTATATTTAATCTAATTTTTATTATTTATTTTAGTTTTGATTCTATATTTTTATTTTTATTTTAATATTTAATAACTTGAGTTCTAAGTTTTGTTATTAATTTATTATTTTAAATTCTAAATTTGAATTCATCAAATTTTATATTTAGTTTTAAAGTTAAAATTTTCATACAAAATTTAATTTGATAATGAATTTTAATAGAAAATTTTTATATTTATATCATGGATATTATTCTCCTCAATATTTTGATAATGAATTTTAATTTTTCATGACCTTTATAATATTTTATAATATATATATATTTTTAAAATTTTATGACCTTTAGCGGCGTTTGTGGGAAAAGCGCCGCTAAAGGCCATGACCTTTATAAAAAAGGCCGAAACTTTGTGGCGCCATCTATAGCGGCGTTTTTTGTGGCGTTTGTAAAAGCGCTGCAAAGAGTTTTAGCGGCGCCTAAAAGCGCCGCTAAAGGCCTAAAAAAACGCCGCTAAAAGTCAATTTTGCTGTAGTGACACTTTTAAAAAAATGAAAATTCAAATCAACATAGAATTGAAGGTTACAATTTTAAACTTACTGCACAGCAAAAATGAAGGGAAGCTCCCAACTTGAAGACAAAATTCAAATGTTGCAGTGCTTTTGGAACAGGGAGATGATAAAACCAAAACATCTCTACTTACAACATTCCATAATCAAGGCAGCTCCTTTAGGTGCAAGTAAATTATGAGTACTGAGTATGAATTAGTTTCATGAAATCAACTTTCTTTAATCTAAAATTGCTTGGGGTTCTATTTTTTAACCCCTTGGCTTGAAATTTCAATATGATTATTTTCAGTGACTCAAATTAAGTTAATAATCATATTGAAAATAAAATGGATTTGATTCGAGTTAATGATATAAATATATATATCTATATAATGCATGTAATTTTGGTTTGTTCAAATATTAAATTCGAATACAAGGCATTTAGACATTACCTCTTAAATATTTTCAGAAAAAAAAATTCCGACAAAATAACTTTAAACAGAAAATGTGAGCCCAGGATTGAAGACAAAAGATTACCTAAAATCCCCCCAAAAAAGAAATGCAAATTGCAAAGAAACACTGATGAAGAAATAGATATGGTCCCCTGCCCTCGTAAAACATTCCTAAAGTTTTTAACATTGAGTAACATGCAGGTCGGTCGGATTTCTTGGAGACAAATGCTGTTCCAATAATAGTAATTTACCCTATACAGCCTGCCTAACCTAATTTTGTTAAAATTTGAAATTCTAAAAGGCTAGGAATATTTATGAACGATATAATTTGTTATGATAATTAAGTTGATAAACAAGTTCAATAATTTTTTCTTCTTTCCATAATTCTTTTCCATCACCATCATATTTTTTTTTTCTAACTTTCCTGTATATAAATTGTTTCGATGATTAAGTTGATAAACATGATTTATATAAAAGAACCTATTTATAAAAAGTTATAAAATATAAAATAAAGATGTGATTTAATGAAAAATATGGACTTTCATAACTATATTATATTCATCGAATTATTTAACTGTTTTATTAATGCTCTATTAATTTACATTATGTATATCATATTTTAAGTAAATTATAGATTGTTATAATTATTTGGCGTAAAATAGTTAAATCTACCTTTGATTATTATTATTATTATAATAACAACGGTACTACTTATACTAAAACTCAACCCATATATTTATTAAAAATATAAAAAGAATAATTAATTTCAGACCATCATAAGCTGATTTTTCCAGCGTGAATTACATAAGCATATACACACAAATATCTACACATTATCTTTTATTATCTATAAAATCCTTATTCAATGAGAAAATATATGTATCATATATATGTACAGCATTTGGGATGGAGTAGCCGACCTCCGGCAAGGCGTTGCAGTGCTTTAAACGAGAGAGTGGGCCTGCTAAGCTAAGAGTGTTGGTAGGTTTATCCTATTTCCATAGCCATATGCCTTAAAAACAAATTCAATTAAAGGCATGAATCCACTAAAATACTATATCAATCTCCAAAAAAGAAGTCTTTCTTAGAGTTCTAAATCATTTCTAGGGCATATATGTCAGTGGCGTAACAATATATATGTTTCTTTAACTCACTAAAACTCTAGATAAGAAACTTGAATGACCTACCTCTAATGCTAATTTTTATTTAATTCATTTCAAAATACTTGATAACAGCACTAAGCTGAATTATAAATCAAGGACAATGAAACAATAGTTAAATACATTTTTTTATTATTAACTTAAAAAGTTGGAAAGCTCCTTTTCCTTTGGTCTTCTCTTCTCTTCTGGGTTTTGGCTTTGCTGTATTAATTGAAGAAACCAGGAAAAAAGAAAGGGGCTCTTGTATTTTTCTCATAAAGCATTCAGCTATCCAATGAAGCACTTCAAATTGTCTATGCAGTGACTATATATTGTATTAGTAAACAGAAACTTTTGGTACGGAATTTTGGGATTCCTTTTCTATTTCGACTCAAACTCATACATGTTTAATTAGTTCAGATATTTCAAGCTCTTTGAACTAATTAGTTCAGATATTTCAAGCAGTTTGAACTATTGGAAGTCATCATTATACAGTGAATATTCTTCCTTTGTTGTTGCTTTAGATATTATTTTTCTTTAAAAATGGAGAAAAAGCCCATGCTTTCTCAACTTTTCTTCTCCCCTCTCTAGACTTTTCTTTATCATTATAACAGTCTTGCATCAATATATTCTTTATTAATTACTTGTACTTGCTTATAGTAGCTTGAGACTTGAGAGCATTTCCTTATAGTATTGACTTGATGTCATTGCAACAAATAAAGCTTTGAATGGTATGCTTTTTGTGGTTCTGGTAATAGGGTTTTTTTGGGGTTGGTTGAAGTAAAAAATGGGATTGGGCTGAGAAATAATATATAATAATCCCATATATGTTACGGGTTTTTGTTTTTTTGGAGGGAAAGTGCCATGTGTAAGCTCAGATATGTGCACATGATTTCTATCATTTTCAAGCTTTTGAGGCTGTAAATCAATAGAGGGAAAACAGTAGCAAGCAAGAAAACCATAATCTTTTTGTTTATATTCAACTTGCTTCCTCTTTGCAAACCACTTCTGGTATTACTAATTTACTTCCCCCAGTAGCAAGCAAAAAAAAAAAAAAAAAAAGGCGAAACTGGCAAGTTGGTTTCCTTCTTGCCTTTTTGGTACTACTACTATTTGTTTGAATTGGTGTGATCATAAGTATGTATGTCCTAAAAAACCCCTTTTCCTTTCCTGGTTATGTTTCTTTTAGATCCATGAAAGTCTTTTCTTCTTTTGGATTAGCGCCTTTTGCCAGAAATCAGCAGAAAAGTGAAAGTTTAAGATACTGACAAGCCCTGTAGAATAATGCCCTTCATTCTCACTTGCAATCTAACACTGAAAATCTAGTTCAAATTTATCAATACATCAATATATGCTCATTGTCATTGTCTTTTCAGCCTTTTTCATATCTTCATTTCCCAGTAGGTAGTTGTATAATCTTTTTACTCAGCTTCAATAGTCTATTTGATCTCACTTGCATTTCTTTTTCCTCGTAAGTTGTTTCTGTCAGCTTATAATTACATATCAGATCCCTTTTTTCTAGTCCATGGCTACTCCTTTGTTTGATCTCTTAAAGAACCCAGTAGTGTCATGGATTGTTGTTGCTCCACCTCTCGCATTTGCAACATTTATTATCTTGGGGTCCTTATCCATCGTCTTCACATCAGCAGCCTTGATTTTGTCAACCTTTCTGTTCGTATTTTGTAAGAGGAAGCCTAAGTTAGTGGAGATATCAGCCAAAGAAGAGATTCAGAAATTGGTTCATGGAACCTCACCTCAAATGGAACATATTTTGGCATCAAAACAACACCATGAAGCCTTAGAAGGCGGAAGTGGTTCATATCAGATTCATGGCTACTTACTCAGATCACCAGATGTCGTATCTGAAAAAGAGTCCACAACAGAAGATTCTGGAGAGGAGTGGCCGTTTCGAGACAGCACGGATCGAACCCCCGATATCTCCAATGACGGGTCGATATCCGATGAGGATAGCCTCATTGAAATCTCCCTTCCTGAAGGACATTATGTTAGTCGCAAAGAAGAAGAGCCTGCTAAGTATATTAGGCATCAGAAACTGACAGATTCAAAGCCTGAATGCATTTTCCAGCAACGGAGTCTAATGGAGCTATTAGCAGAACTCAATGACATGAATGAAGAAGACAACCTGATTGAGATTGACATCTCCATGGGATCCATCAAATGTTCAAGTTTTGAGATTGAAGCTTAAAAAGATCATCATCTTTTGCATACTTCCTCTAATGTGGATCAAGTATTTTTTGATCCACACATGGATTTGGTGTAACTTTTACAAATTCAGAAAATCTAAGCTGCCAGTGTGCCACATTTAAGTTCTAATATTATTTTGAACTTTGAAGCTTCTGCTCCTAATTAAGCTTTGGATACCCCCATAAAGCACTTATACCAAAAGAGACCTTTAATTTCTCTTATCGAAAGAATCACACGCCATTGCCAATTTGATGGACCTCCACTTATCTTCTTTTTTTCTTTTTTTACAATAAATCATCATCTTAAACATTTTCGTGGGTCCCTGGAGATAACTAATTTGCTGAAACCGGCCCATTATATATGTTCGTTATAAGGCTATTCAGAAGCCGCTGCTTCATGTTTTCTTTTGATCTGCTATCCTTGGTCTCCTTGTAGAGTAACTACAGTTCGAAATTTTCATCCGGACTAGGTGTAGGTACAATACAAACATGCCTTTTTTTTTTAGTTTAATCGTCTATTTGGAAGATCCATGTTTGAATATATATTCAACGTGGTCTTTTACTCCAACATTTTTATATTTCTGTTCGATTTTGTTACGCAACTCATCGAGCAATAAGCTAACAAAAGCCCTCACTGGACTAGGCCTTAATAGTCGCGGTTTGGACCAAAATATCCAACTGAAATTCATATAGAGTGAGCGTTTAATCGAATGAAAAAAATTTGCATTAATCGAGTTGATAAATTCTGTTTTATCATCCTAATTCAATTCGAAATTTTCTCGAATCAAATCGAGTGAGATGAAATTTTCTCGAATCAAATCGAATATATTTGATTGAGTTAAATTAAAAAAATGATTTTGGGTTATTGTAGCTACTGTCATCCATCGTTATCAAATTTGCACACCATAATCAAATTTGTTATTAACTTTCATCCCTCATAATTTATTTATTAATATTTTACATACGGGTTAACTTCTTTTCTTGCTTAGTTGCTTAAATCATCTTTTCATTCTTGCCATTATGTATTTTGAAATTAAAAAAATATATTAAATGTAAAAAATGTGATTTTTTTAAAAATAAAATGTGAAATTGATATTAACAAAAAATGTTAACACGAATATTTGTATGGCATCATCAATAATTCAAATTTAACAGAAATTGATAAAGTTTCAACATAATTAAATAATTAAATAGTATAAACTGTGAAATTCAATTCTATAATATAAATAGTACACATAAATTCGAAAAAAAAAAGTTTTTGGGTTTGAGCAAAGTAAAAGTTTTGAGGGAAAGCAAAAGAAAAAAAGTTTTAGGGGTTTGGGAGGAAGTAAAAATTTTGTGGAAAAGTAAAAGGAAAAAGGTTTTGAGGGTTTAAGTGAAGTGGAAGTTTTGAGAGGAAAATGAAAAGGAAAAAAATTTGGGGTTTGGGAGAAGTAAATTTTTTTGGGAAAGAAAGAGGGTTTGAGGGGGAGGAAAAGTTTGATATTTGATTTGTTTGAATTATTTGAATTATTTGAATTCGAAAATTCAATTCGATTTGAAAAAAATTCAAGTTGATTCGATTAAATCGATTAATTCAATTCGAATAATTTAAAATTCGATTTTCTTTCAAAAATTTCAAATCCAATCGAACTTTACTTACATTTGTACTTATAATATGATACTAACAGATACAATTTCTGTTTAATTAAATGAAATGCTTTTACATGCACATATATTTTAAAAAATAATAATATATGCTGGACGCTCATATTTAATATGTTTTTTAATAAAATAGAGTTTGAATTATAAAGATATTATTTTTTTGGTCAATAATAGTAAAGATTTCTTTATAGCTAGATATATGCTGAAAGCGATGATGAACATTAACGAAGGCTCTTGGAATACAAGTTTTTAAATTAAAAATGTGTGTTTTTTTCGGTACATCATAAAGTGTAATTAGTAACATTCCAAAATAAAATAAAATGTAAATAGTGAGGTCAATTATTGTTAGGAGTGATTGCTTAATAAGTATTAGATGGGCTTTTTTATAAAAATCACGTTAAAAATTTAATTAATTATAAAAATGATTTATTTTTTTGATTATATATGTAAATGACTTGAAATTTATGATAAAAATTGGTGGAGTGAAAGAGTTTGGTGCCACCAACATATCACGCCAGCAAACAAAAAAAATTATTTTTTTGGTGGAACCATATAGAATGATGTCACTTGTATAAATATTAAGAAAATATTGCTATTTTTGAAAAATTGGAGGGGCCCTGAAAAAATAATCCTTTTTTCGTGGAGTCAAATAGTTTGGCTCCACCACTTTTGTTATGTGTCCGTGCTTTTTTTTTTTAATTTAAAACTATAAAAAATGTTTTCTTATTGGTGGAGCCATTCTAAATGGTGTCACCACTTTATTACCAAATTTTTTAATTTTTTAATTTAAAATTTTTAAAAATAATATTTTTCTGGTGGAGTTATTTTCTTTGGCATGACCAAATTAGTATATGTAACTCCTACTGCCAGATCTATATGAGTTGAGGGAATTTTTTTTTACTTATATTTTGTTAGAGGATGAATGATACAGAGATGAGGAGCATTTTTATTGTATTTGTGTTTATGTTTATTTAGTAAATTTTTTAGTTTGAATGTATGTTTTGTTTAATGATAATCCGGTAGAGCTCCTGTAACAGTCCGATTTAGACCCTATTTAGAACAGTAGTTTCGGGACTACGAATCCGAGTCAGAAAAATATTTAAAAATTATTTTCTATGTTTATTACGTGTGAATTTATATGTGTTAATTTTTCGTGTTTTAATTTTACTGTTTGGATGCCGATTTAGTAGAAAGGGCTTAATCGCGTAAAGTGAAAAATTGATAGTTAAATGTGAGAGTGCTTAATTGAATTTGTCTTTATAATATGATGCATTATAATGCAATTAGACCGTAGTTAAAATGGATGGACGGTTTTGGTATTAAAAATCATGGTTTTATATTAATTTTGAAAGGGTAATTTAGTAATATGTTAATAATGTTATAATAATAAAACATAAAATAAAGTTGCATGCATTCATTTTTATTCTTCAAAAGCCGAAAATACCAAAAGAAAAGGAAAAAGAAAAAGAAAGCTATATTCGGCCATTAGCAAGCTTGATTCAAGGTTAGTTTTAGCTCGATTTTTGATAATTTTTACGTTTTCGATATCGTTGATATGTTATCTATCAAGCCCATGTCTCAATTTTTGAATTTGATGATGATTTTGTATTTTTCCATTGTTGAAAGCTTGTGATTTTTGTTGTTTGATGCTGGAAAATAAAAGATATGTGATAGATTAACATATTTTGTATTTGAATTTTTTGATGATTTCGAGTAATTAGGACTAAATTGCAAAAATAATAAATTGAGGGACTAAAATGTGAAATAAATGAAATATATGGACTTTTATAAGGAAGATGAATATTCGGCCTAAGCATGGTATAATGAAATTTTGCATATTTTGTGTTTTGTGCAATAGGGACTAATTTGTGAAAAGTGTGAATGTCAAGGGCAAAATGGTAATTTTCCCATTTATGTGCTTTCGGATGAAATTGAATGAATTTATGTTTGAATAAGTTTAATTTGAATATGTTTAAATCAAAAACCAAAGAAATCAAATTTGGATCGAGGGAAAACCAAAGTTGACTAATAATTGTCTCGTTTCGAATTTTGTTGTCCAAGGTAAGTTTATAAGCAAATAAATGTTATTAAATTTCAATATTGTGATCTATACATAATTGTAATAATTAGTAATAAATTATGAATTGGCATTGAGTAATGAAAAAAGAAAAAATGTAATTATAGTATGATTTGTGAGTTATATGATCTTATAATATGGTTTTATAATGGTATATTCGATCATGTAATAAATTAGTTAGGTTGGTTTATAAGGATTTGATGATGTATATTACAAATGTTATATTGAAGATTTATCAATTAGCAAAATGTTTATTTATTAATTATTTGTTTTAAATAGGAGAAATTTTTGGCTTGAATTATGATAAATGAGATAGTATATTTTTGAGTTGGCTAATATTCTAGTAACAAAAAAATATTTATGTTTGATGATTAAGTTTTGGTATTTGAAGTGATGATATGAATTACACATGTTAAAATGTTGATTATATGTATATTGATTGCAAATCTATATTCGGCTAAATGATATATATATGTGATATTAAAGTGTGAATCATGAGTATACATAAATGAATGTATATATATATTCGGCTATATGATGATATTGTGACCTTGGAAGTGAATGATAACTTTGTTAATGAATATATGTGTATTTTGGTCAAGTTAAAGTTGATACATGGATGTATATGTGATATCGATATGTAATTATGTGTAAGACCACATCTGGGACGTTGGCATCGATATGTAATTATGTGTAAAACCAAGTCTGGGACGTTGGCATCGATATGTAATTATGTGTAAGACCACGTCTAGGACGTTTGCATCGATATGTAATTATGTTTAAGACCAGTTTGGGACGTTGGCATCGATATGTGATTACGTGTAAGATATTGTCTGGGACAGTGGCATCGATATGTGATTACATGTAAGACCACGTCTGGGACATTGGCATTGTACGATATGTGTGATTATCCGAGTATCCTATTAATTCCGAACGGTTCAACGGGTAAGAATAAGTTATGATCGAATGTGTAATTGAGCTAAAAAGTTCAGGTAAGTGCTTGTTAAATGCTTATATGAAAATAAGGTAAGATAGTTATTTGAAATGTGATATAAATTATGTATGATGCAAATGGAATTTTATGTATATATGATTGAACATATTCAGCCTTATGACTATAAAATGTGAATATTTATGAGATGATTCATGAGTTACGAGCATAAGTATGTACCCTTGATTGAAAATAGGCTGATTTGACCTTATTATTATAATGTTAATATGCATTCTTAGATATATATTTGCTTATGACTTACTAAGCTATGAAAGCTTACTGTGTGTATGTTTACTCTCTGTTTTATAGGTTTTGGATCTAGTAACGGGCTCGGGGATTGTCAGAGAAATCTATCACACTATCGACTATTTTCGGTACTTTATAAATTTGAACTTGAACCTATGGCATGTATAGGCTAGATTATATTTGGTTAAGTTTGAAGTTGTGTATATATTAAGCCATGCCAAAATGGCTAATATGTTATGTAAGTATATGAAATTTTAGTCAAGTTTATATTTGTCATATGCATTAACAATGGTCGGTGATTTTGGATATGGTTTGGTTGATTTGGATAAAGAATATATATACATTTATATATGTATTATGTTTAGCTTGTTTTATTAAGGCTAGGTATGTGTTTTGATTATAAGGTAAATTTGTATGCTAGTTGAGTTAGGTTATTTCTTATGTTAGTTGAATGATACGCATATTATATGTATGTGAGGTGTTGGATATGTACATAGTGATATGGTTAAAATTATTTCGGCAAAGTGATATATTATAAATGATTATAGGTGAAATTGGTTTGATAAGCTGGTTAAAGCGTGGATTAATGATTTGGTATTTTAGTGAATTTGGTATTGGTATATGGAAGAAATTGATATGAATTGTATTAGTAATTCAAACATGATTTGGTCCTTATATATATTTATATATATAAGTATATGATGTATTGGTTTGATATTTATATTATCTCAAGGTATATATGTTTGAGGTGTTGGTTATATGTTTTGGTAGTGAGAAACGTCAAGTATGGTTTTATAAATTTGGCTTAGTAAGAGATAAATTAATGAGTATATATTGTATGTGAAATAGCTATATAGATTCATTTGTTAATTAAACATTAATGAATGTGTATAAGTTAATTTTTGCTAGTTGAATAGATAAGAGAAGAATTGGTCGTGTGTATGATATTTCGATATGATGTATAACTTGTGAAATCGGCATGTTTTGATTTGGAATTAATATTTATAAATTTGGTTTATTAAGTCATATAGAAATGGTATGAATTGTTTGTATGTGTATTAATGACCGAATAGATGATGTTTGAATGGTTAGTATTATGCATATAAATTTTAGTATGTTTTGATTTGGTAATTATGTTCAAAAATAGTCCATATTAATATGGTAATATGTGCATGAAATTGCAATGTAAAAGAAATATATTTGGCCATGTTGTATTGCTAGCTATTATCTTTTATGATAATGAATATTATACTATGATATAAGGCGATGTGGTATATTATACGAATGTATATTGATTATGTTTTCAAAAGCCAATGCCGCATATATTTTATATGACTTTGAATTTTTATTGATATTTGTATTATGATTTAAATTATGTGTTTAATGTTTAAACAGATTTATTTTTAGTTATGTGAATATTAACATATGTGTATATGTGAATGTTCGAAATTTTGTGCCTTATCCGGTAATACCTCATAACCCTATTTCGGCGACAGATACGGGTTAGGGGTGTTACAGCTCTGGCACCGGTAAATTTAATGGTTATTTTTGGATGTCACTTGTAACACCCCGTACCCGAGACCGTTGCCGGAGTCGGACACGAGGGGTTCACAGACTAAATTCGCTTACTATCGCAGTCCATTTTAAAATTTTCCAGGCAGTTGGCTAACTGCGACACTGTCACCTTAAAAATCATATATTGAGTTTCACAACTCGAAAATCAGTTTCGTAAATTTTCCCTGAAACTAGACTCATATTCCCATCTACATATTTTTTTCTAGAATTTTTGGTCCAGCCAATTAGTACAGTTTATTAGTCAAAGTCTCCCATGTTACAGGGATCGACTACACTGACCTTTGCGCATTACGACTTGGATATCTCCCTGCACAGGGCTTCAATACTGATGCCGTTTGTTTCTATAGAAACTAGACTCAGAGAGGAATCCATACATATATGGCATGACTCCTAATTATCTCTGGTTAATTTATAATGAATTTACAAAGTCGGAACAGGGAATCCAGAAACCGTTCTGGCCCTGTCTCACGAGAACCTGAATATCTCTTAACATACTGTCCATATGATCATTTCGTTACTTTCCTATGAAAATAGATTCATCAAGGTTCGTTTACATAATTTATTCACTATTTAATTCCAATCCTACTATTTTTAGTGATTTTTCAAATCTACATCACTGCTGCTGCCAGCATCTGCCTTTAAGGTAGACATTACCTATTTCATAGTTTCCATGATTCAACTAGCCCTTTTAGCATAAATAGCACAAATCATGATAGCGATTAACCATTCCATACCAAATGATTATAACATTATGCTCAAACATATATAATCCATTTTCGCATGGCTATATACATTAACCAAAATATTCTTCCGCCACTAGTCTATTTTATACATGCCATAAGACAATCCGAAACATAGCAGTACCAAACAGTGGATAGTGATAGTGTGACTAGTTGCTGACGATCCCCGAGCCTGTAGCTTCGCAATGAGATCTATAAAACAGAGGAAACAGAGTAAACGGAGTAAGCATTACAATGCTTAGTAAGTTTTAAGCAGTGTCAACAGATAACAATCAAATTATAACATAGTTGTTCGTATTTTTATTTCACTCTTCCTTCGGGCATACCATCCCTTTACCGAATCTGCACATCTCATCATATACAATAGGCAGATAAACTTTCACATAAAAGTGAGCTCATGTGACATAGATATATCGTATGATTTCACATCACCTCTCACACTGATCCGATGTCACATAATCATAGGAATAGTCTCATAGATTGCTCTCGTATGCATCACATAACTACCTTATGATTTAGTGCAAATCAAGCTCACATATAAACTTGGAGTACATACCTGTTTAACCTTTCGCATTGAATATATTTATAAGCAATTCTTATTACGAAGTCTTACCCGGACATAATCTCCACACGAAGTTATCGGGTCTTTAGAGCTCGGATATAGTACAAGCACGAAGCTTAAGGACATTAATCAGTGATAATATTCTCGCATAAAGCCTGCGGGGTTTTAACCCGGATATAGTACTGACACAAATGCCCTTCGGGACTTATCACATTTATACACTTTCACATCCATCACGTTGGCCACTCGGCCCTGTCACATATATATACACTTCCACATTCATCACATCGGCCATTAGGCCTTATCACATATATACACTTTCACATTCATCACGTTGGCCACTCGGCCTTATCACATATATACACTTTCACATTCATCACATCGGCCATTAGGCCCTATCACATATATATACACTTTCACATTCATCACATCGGCCATTAGGCCTTATCACATATATACACTTTCACATTCATCACATCGGCCATTAGGCCTTATCACATGTATATACACTTTCACATTCATCACATCGGCCATTAGGCCTTATCACATATATACACTTTCACATTCATCACATCGGCCATTAGGCCTTATCACATATATATACACTTTCACATTCATCACATCGGCCATTAGGCCTTACTATCATTTCATATTCGAATACTCATAAACTTACAATATCACGATTTAGAATTCAAGTATGGGTTTAATCAATAGCTTATGAGCAACTAAAACAAGTTTATCAAGGTTCACAACATAATCTCAAATTCAGCACAAGCTGTTTTTCCTGAGCAATAGTCACTAAATTATTTATAACTGGAGCTACAAAACTCCAAATCACTTTCCGTTAATTTTTCCTGAATATAGACTCGTATATCTTCCATCCATAAAATTTCCAGAATTTTATGTTTGGCCAATCAATACCAGATTTTTCTTAAAGTTTCCCCTGTTTCACTATTTGACTAATCTGACCACTCTTCACTACGAATCAAATTTCTCATTTTACAGAATTCAAAATGTGTTGTATTTGATTTCATTTGAAACTAGACTCATTAAGGAGTCTAAGCATATAAATTTTATCTTATAAACATTTTTGTACAATTTATAATGATTTTCTAAAAACAGAACAGGGGATTTCAGAGTCATTCTGACACCGTCTCACACAACTTTAAATATCTCATTATCGGAAATTCCTTTGCTTACACGGTTTCTTTTATAAGAAACTAGACTCATTAAGCTTTAATTTCATGTCTCATTCAGCCTCTAATTCAAGTCCATAAATTTATGGTGATTTTCTAAAGTCACGTTACTGCTGCTGTCCGAAGCAGACTATTTCAAATTACCCTTAAATTCCCAAGCTCAAACACATAAGAACTTACCATTTGAGCTTAGAACATATCATGGCCACATCATATCTTATTAAATCAACTCATCATGTCCTATTATAATTGGATTTACTCAACGTTTAAACACTTAAAACTTACCTCGGATATACTTGAACGGTTGCGGAAAGGCTACTCAATTACTTTCTCTTTTCCCCTATCCAACTTCGACCCTCTTTGCTCTTGAGCTCCAATTAGAAACACCAAGGCCGAATATCCAAGAACCTTTTGTTTTATTAAACACTCAAGCTCAATCATCTTCATGCCTCATCACCACAACATCAAAACACCAACCAAGAAAGACAACACCCATGGCCGAATATCATCTCCATCACATAGCAAGATTTAGACCATGGGCTAGGTAGAACTCAAACTAACAACTAAAACATGCATGCATCTCATGGAACATCATCAAACATACCTTAGCCTAGTTACATGCATGGCCGAATCTCTTCAACCTTTCTTCTTCCTTCCTCCTTCAAATTTTCGGCCAAGGTGTTAAAGGATGAACACCCTTTCTTTTTTTTTCTTTTCTTTGTCTAGTTACGGCAAATGGGGGGGGGATGGATGAGACAACTTTGTTTTCATCACCCCTCCCTTTTCATTACTTAATTACTAACCCTTTATTTATTCTTTCTAACATAACACACTAAGCCAACATGTTCCCAACATGTTTCCACCCATAGCATGGTCGGCCACTAGCTCAAATTTTGGGTAATTTGACATGCAAACCCATCATTTTCATAACATGCATTAATAGGCCACTTCACATTTGCCTAGCACATTTCTAAATTTTCTCACATAAGTCCTATTTAATAAAATTCACTTACAATTAACAAAATTCAAACATGAAATTTTCACACATGCATATATACATATAATAAGCATCAAATATGATGGCTAATTATTAGTATGACTCGGTTTTGTGGCCCCGAAACCACTTCCCGACTAGGGTCAATTTTGGGATGTCACATCACTTATTTATTCGGTAACGAGTTCAAATTAGTTATGTAAGTGTTTTTGTTGGCTGTGGTTAGGGGTGAGCAAAACTCAATTCAACTCGAAAAAATTAAATTTTTTTTCGAATTTAAAGTTAAACGAATTGAGTTATTTGAGTCAACTCAAATTTTTTTCAAGTTTCGAGTTTGAATCGAGTTTGATTTTCAAATTCAAATAAATCAAATAATTTGGATAAACCGAATATCAAACTATAATAATTTACATTATTACTCCAAGCTCTTAAACCTCTTCACTTTCTTCCCAAAACTTTTACTCCCTCCCATACAGTTGATATCTCGGTTTTCTGTGCTTTGACCGATTGCTTCTAGTTCCTTTTCCTACTCTCAACCGATTCTTAGCAGTCACCCTTTTCCTTTGTACTGTTGCCGAATACTTCTTCTATCCCCTTTCTTGCCTTTCGGTTTCTCTCTAAAAAGGGAAAAGTCAATGTTGGTTATTCCTGTTTTCCGTGGGCTGCATCAGTTGGTAAGTCTTTTGGTAAAGGGGGTTTTGTACCCTATTTGATTTGGGGGAGATTTCTTTTCCTAAGTGTAGTATACTCCTAATCCTCTATTGTGTTGAACATTGTTATGACAGCATCATATTGCAACGGACTCGGTTTACCAGTGGAATCGTAGGCTGTTTCTTTTGGAGTAGTAGGGGTAAGCAATATAACTGAAGTTCGTTTGTAGTTCTTTAATTGGTATGGATTTTAAGGTTTTGGGCATGGAATTGCTGTTTGTTCTAGGTGTGTTGTGTTTGGAGAGCATTGCGTATCGAAAATCATATCAGGTGTGTAATCACTGTAGGGTAAAATGACCGAAATACCCTATAGGGTAAAATGACCGAAATACCCCCATTGGATAAAATGACCGAAATACCCCTGTAGGGTAAAATGACCGAAATACCCTATAGGGTAAAATAACGAAAATACCCCATAGGGTAAAATGACTATAATACCCCTGTAAGGTAAAATGATTGATTTTCCCTACGATGTGTATGACTGTATTTGAGTATGCCACGTTATATGTATGTTGCATCTATGTAAGATATTATGATACATGCATGACATGTTGCATAGGGTTGGGATTGTTATTTTGGAGGAAGTGTATTGTACTAATATGGTCGCACGGGTCGCCCAAGGCAACTATAGACCTAAGGTTGCACGGGTTGCCCAAGACAACTGTGGACCTACTGATGGCTTTAAGCCGTCCATATTACTGGCAGCTTTGTTGTAATACTGTTTAGTGCCACAACTAGTGCTAATCTTGGTGTGTTTGGCTGGGTGGGTCAATTTTATCCCCACATGGTGTGTTTGGCAAGACGGAGTGGTGTGTAGAGCCTGGATTGGGTAGGATTTCTGATTACATTACTGCACTGATACTGTTACTGTAATGGGCTAAGACCCACATTGATACTGATACTGTAACGGGCTTAGACCCAAACTGATCTATCTACTGAATGATTGACTGCTTGTTTGTTAAGGGATTACACACTGAGTTTTCGTTAACTCACCCCTCTGTTTATCTATACAGGAAATCCCCAGCCTTAGACGGATCGGTGCTGCGAGGGATTCGGAAGTGGCCACACTACTGCTCTTGCTTTATATTTGACTTTTATGTACTATTAAATTTTGAATTGGGTATTTATTTATGTAATAAGGCCTCTCTAAGGTTTTAACTTTTAATTTGGGATTTTTACTTACTTTGATATAAACTGCTAGTTGTAGGAAGAAGAAGTGTTTTCAAAAGATAGCTATTTTTCAAAAACACCACATCTTCTTAATATAATTTTAAAGCTTTCGTAACAAACATTGTTTTAAAGTGTAATAACAATCTAATATGATTTGTAATCTAATATGATTTACAAATTTTCGTTAATGATAAAATAAAGTTTTATTATATAACGGGCTTTCCAAAGAAATAATGGTTTCAAAAAACACTTCAATATGATACCGCTAGATTTGGCCATAACGTCTAGACTGGGTTTGGGGTGTTACATTTAGTGGTATCAGAGCCAGGTTACAAAATTGGGCTGTGGATTTGGGTTTCTTCTAATTTGGAATTTTCAGAAAGATCTGTTTCAAATGATTTGAGGTATTTTGAAAGGTTTTACTGAATGTGTGGTACATCGGGTCTCCGCGCTGATCCTGTAAGTTCTATCTGAAAACTGTATTTTGATTTTGACTAAAACTGTCATAGGTAGGATTACTGAGACTACTGTGGGTAGTACTACAAATTCTTTAGTAGGGTACACTGAAACTATAGTAAACCAGTAGACATTGATAGACACTGTGTACCGCGAAAACAAACTCTTAAATACTGATACTATTTTTCCATAAGATACCTGTTAATAAACAACTGGAACTGTAAATCGATCTGCATAAAACTATTAATACAAGATAAAATGCGAATAGACAATGAGCACAAAAGGTACACGCTAACGAGGTACAAGAGGTCGTAAAGGTGCTCAAGTTGGGTCCTCGTCGTCTGGCCATATACCTATTTTGGAAGTAGAATGCGCAGCGGGAGTGTAGTGGTGTAGCTTGTGTTATGTGACTGATCTGATAGTTGGAAATTTTGAGGATGAAACTTTTTTAAGGAGGGGTGAATTGTAACGCCCTGAATTTAGGCCTAGAAGTATTAGGTCTTGAGCATGGGAACAGCTAGGAGATTGCACATAAATATTTATTTGTGTAAGAAAGTGACAAAAATGTGTATCTGCTTCAGTGGTTAAGTGTTTTGGGAAGTGTTTGAGAAGTCTTGGGTTCAAGCCTTGGTTTATGCAAAAACTTTGCTTTTTAAGGACAAAACCCCTATCTTTGGTTAGTAGGGTTATAAGTAAAAATTATTAAAACATGACAGAATGGACCTGCTGGTCTAGTGGATAGTGGCGTCTGGAGTGTGCGTGTGCTTTGAGGTTCGAATCCATGCTTGTGCAAATGGAGATTATTTTTATTGATGGCCATACGAGAAGGTTGTGTTTGACCGAAACACTGCTGAGGGGAGTGGATTTTGAATTGGTCATGGAGGGATTATAGGAGGGAGTTGAGGAGAGATATGAGGAGAGATTTTAGGAAGAAATCAAAGGGATTTGAAGTGGAGGAGGTGTTGGTGCCAAATTAGGATTGTAGACACCTAGTGATTTCAGTTTTGGAAGAATTCGGCTTTGGCTTAATATTTTTTCTCCCCATATCATTTTCTATAGTTTCTTTTGGTTTCTTTTCACTTCCTTGTTTGAGCCCAATTATTGCTTGGACCATTAGAGAATCTTTTTCTACACTTTACGATTTTGTTCTCCTCTACTCTTCAACCTACCGTGCTCTCCCTTTTGTTTAGCCGAATACCCTTCTCCCCTCCCTCAATCTGTTGTTGTGTTGGCTGAATACTTTCCCTCCTCCACTGTTCTTTTATCTGGCTCATCTCTAACAGTCGACATCTTGATTTTCTGTGATTTAACCGATTGCTTCTAGTTCCTTTTCCTTCTCTCAACCAATTCTTAGCAGTCACCCTCTTCTTTTGTACTGTTGCTGAATACTTCTTCTCTCCCCTCTCCTGCCTTTAGGTTTCTCTCTAAAAAGAGGAAAGTCTGTGTTGGTTATTCCTGTTCTCCGTGGGCTGCATCAGTTGGTAAGTCTTTTGGTAAGGGAGGTTTTGTTCCCCATTTGATTTGGGGGGAGATTTCTTTTCCTAAGTGTAGTATACTCCTAATCCTCTGTTGTGTTGAACATTGTTATGACAGCATCATATTGCAATGGACTCAGTTTACCAGTGGAATTGTAGGCTGTTTCTTTTGGAGCAATAGGGGCAAGCAATATAACTGAAGTTCGTCTGTAGTTGTTTAATTGGTATGGATTTTAAGGGTGACTAATTTTGGGCATGGAATTGCTATTTGTTCTAGGTGTGTTGTGTCTGGACAGCATTGCGATAAAAAATTATATCAGGTGTGTAATCACTATCTTAACCGTAAATCGGCAAAAGCCAAAAATAGTACCGTTGATGCCACATGGGTGTGCGATCGCTTGTGTGGTAACCCCAAACGTATAAACTAGGGTACTAGATTACGAGAGGCCACCATGGGCGATCTCATGGGCTTAGGCCATTTTGGGCCATGTTGGGCCGAAATACCCCCATAGGGTAAAATGACCAAAATACCTCCATAGGTTAAAATGATCGAAATACCCCTTTAGGGTAAAATGATCGAAATACCCCATAAGGTAAAATGATCGAAATACCCCCATAAGGTAAAATGACCAAAATACCCCCATAGGGTAAAATGATCGAAATACCCCTATAAGGTAAAATGATCGAAATACCCTTGTAGGGTAAAATGATCGAAATACCTGTAACACCCCGAATCCGAAACCGACACCGGAGTCGAACACGAGGTGTTAACTGACTTTAACCCCTTAAAAAATTTATTTTCCAGACACTGCCCAATCTGTGTACTAGTCGTTTTAAAAATCATATCTTGAGTTTCGTAACTCGAAAATCAGTTTCGTAATTTTTCCCAAAAACTAGACTCATGTGCCCATCTATGTATTTTTTTCTAGAATTTTTGGTCGGGCCAATTAGTACAGTTTATTAGTCAAAGTCTCCCATGTTGCAGGGGTCGACTACACTGACCTTTTCCCATTACGACTTGGATATCTCCCTGCACGGGGCTTCAATACTGATGCCGTTTGTTTCTATGAAAACTAGACTCAGAGAGGAATCTGTACATATATGGTACGACCCCTAATTATCTCTGGTTAATTTATAATGAATTTCCAAAGTCGGAGCAGGGAATCCAGAAACTGTTCTGGCCCTGTCCCACAAAAATCTGATTATCTCTTAATATACTGCCCATATGATCTTTTCGTTACTTCCTCATGAAAACATACTCATCAAGCTTCGATTACATAATTTATTCATCAATTAATTCCACTCCTACTATTTTTAGTGATTTTTCAATCTCATGACACTGCTGCTGCCAGCATCTGTTACGAAAGTAACTAGGTCCATTTCATGCCTACCCTTGATCCAACTCAATCGAACATTCGTGCCATTTTCGCATGGCTTAAAGTTTACATGCCAAAGTTCAAACACAACGTAATAGCTTATACATGCCAAAATGTTCTTCTAAGCCAACTAAGAAGAAAGTACCAAAACTTGATATCCGGTGTGATGACTTCGATGACGGCCTGACCCCGCAAAAATAGATGAGTCCAAGCAACCTATAATGGGTGACAAGGAAACACCGAGTGAGTTTATAACTCAGTAAGTCATAAGCAATGCACTACCATCCATCAATAACATTATCACAAGAGGAAACAAAGTAGAACGAGACAATTTACTCCATCCATACCGAACCATACCATAGTTCCTCCAACCTATCGATTCAGTTTCATATCAATTCATGCATTCACATTCCATATACTCATCAATAGGACATTGAAGCATTTTCATAAATCAATTTATTTTCGTTACAATCAAACGACTAAACGGCCTTTCACCCATCCTACGATAAATTTTATGTACGTGACTTCAAGTATATTTGTCACATAGGTTCAAACTTACCGAGCTCAACACCAAGTATAAGCATAGCACCTATTAGCCATGTACTCAAGACACTTACCCGATCCGCTGTCCGCGATCGACTCAATAGTGTCGCACACATAGTGTCCATAATGATTCACGAATGTATATTGAGTCCGCACACTCAGTGCTATATAATCAACTCGCACACTTAGTGCTACGTAATCAAATCGCACACTTAGTGCTACATAGTCAAACTCGCACACTTAGTGCCGCATGGTCAATTCGCACACTTAGTGCATCATATTCATTTCGCACACTTAGTGCAACATAGTCAAATCGCACACTTAGTGCTGTACAATTTAATCCCGCGCACTTAGCGCCAATCTCATGGTCATAAATGGTTATACCCGCACGTTTAGTGCCGAGATCAACAACTCAGTACATCTTACCTCTTTTCATTCAACAATTTCATCATCACATACGTACATGCATATATATATATATATATGTATATTTATTCATTCCATTCAGCATCAATACATAAACATTATGACCATTTGAAATAATACCAACTACATGCTTAATGACTTACCTTGTGTTGGGTAAGACGGTTCCAACTCGGCTACTCAGTGATCTTTTCTTTGCCTTTGCTTGATTCTCCTCCTTTAGCTCCTTGAGCTTAATCAATAATTCACTAGTTTAACCATCTTGTTAAACATTCATAATTCAATTACACATGCTTATGTATGTTTGTATATTCGGCAACCATCCTCACTAATTACTCATGTTGATGGCCGAATGGATGTATGTGTGTACAATGTCAACTATAACATCATGTAATTCCACATATGACTACATTTCTTAAGTTCCACATCTTAATGCCCATTATACATAATCAAATTTAACATCATATATATATTTACTCATGTGGCCGAATATACATACTCCCATATAATATCAAGTACTCACTTTAAGTATATTGCCGAATATACTTAATCATACACACACCTAACCAAAATAATTTCTAAAATCTTTATATCATTTATAATACATCTAATTATCCTTTTTCACATTATCAACTCAAATCACATACATTATTTACTATAACATCTTTACATTCGGCATTGGTGTCAACCATAGTAGCCGATTCTTCCTACTTTGTACCCATGCATCTATTAATCCTTAGTTGGTTCAAACACTTCACACACTAGGATTCATCAAATTTTTAACAAGAAATAAAATCTCTAATCCTCAAACTACCATGGCCAAACCTTCATGGAGTTGCTAAGACTCCTCATTTCTACTTCTCACACACTCTCACATCCAAACCCTTTTATTAAACACCCAAAGTCAACCATCTCCTTACCTCATCACCAAAGACATCAAAATACCAACCAAGAACGTAACATTCATGGCCGAATGTCATCTCCATCATTTAACAAAGTTTGAACCATGGCTAGGTAGATTTTGAACTTACAACTTAAAATATACATGAATCTCAAAGAATAACATTAAACATACCTCAATCTAGTTACATGCATGGCCAAACTTCCTCCTAATCCTCTTCCTTAGGATTTTCGGTCAAAAGAGGTTGAAAAAGGATGAACAAAACCTTTCTTTTCCTTCCTTTAGCTCACGGCAATGGGGTGTATGCATGAGACCATTATTATTTTTTTTTCTTTTTTTTTCATCACCCTTCCTTTCATTATTTAATTATCATGCTTATTATTTTATTTTCCTTACCATACATCACTAACACAACATGTTGGTGACATGTTTCCACCCATAGCATGGCCGACCACTACATATTAGGGAGGGGGAATTTGACATGCAAGTCCCCTTTTTCTTCCACATGCACTAATAGGTCCTCATGCATTGACCTATCACATTTTAAATTTTTCTCATATAAGTCCTATTGACTAAATTCACATGCAATCGACTAAATCGAAGCTTGAAATTTTCACACATTCATGATTACATATTCTAGACAATAAACATCACATTCAAACCTTTCGGTGACTCGGTTTAGCGGTCCCGAAACCACTTCTCGACTAGGGTCAATTTTGGGCTGTCACAACTCTCCCTCACTTAAGAAATTTTCGTCCTCGAAAATCTTACCGGTAAATTGGTTTGGGTATCGTTCTTTCATCGAGCTCTCGGGTTCCCAGGTTGCTTCCTCGATCCCGTGTTTGAGCCACAACACCTTAACCAACGGAACCCTTTTATTTCGCAACTCTTTCACTTCACGAGCTAGGATACGAATCGGTTCTTCTTCATAGCTCAAGTCAGATTGAATTTCAACTTCTGAGGGATTAATCACATGTGACGGATCGGATCTATAACGTCGAAGCATTGAAACATGGAAGACATCGTGCATCCTTTCAAGTTCAGGGGGCAAAATCAATCTATATGCAACCGGCCCCACTCGTTCGGAAATTTCGTACGGCCCAATGAATCTCGGGCTCAACTTGCCTTTACGGCCAAATCTGAGTACCTTCTTCCAAGGTGACACTTTAAGAAACACTTTATCTCCCACCTGATATTCAATGTCCTTTCGTTTTAAATCCGCATACGATTTTTGATGATCTGTGGCTACCTTCAGACTTTCGCGGATTACCTTTAGTTTTTGTTCGGCATCTTTAATCAAATCAACTCCGAAAATTTTACTTTCACCAAGCTCAGTCCAAAACAATGGCGTACGACATTTACGACCGTACAAAGCCTCATAAGGTGCCATCTTAATACTTGATTGAAAACTATTGTTGTAAGCGAATTCAATCAAAGGTAAATACCGTTCCCATGAACTACTGAACTCGAGGATGCAACATCTCAACATATCCTCAAGTATTTGAATTATCCGCTCGGATTGACCATCGGTTTGGGGGTGAAAAGCGGTGCTAAAATGCAGCTTGGTACCCAAAGCTTCTTGCAATTTCTTCCAAAATCGTGAGGTGAATCTCGGATCTCTATCCGACACGATAGAAATAGGTACTCCATGTAATCTCACAATCTGAGAGACATACAATTCGGCTAGTTTATCCAATGAAAGATCCGTACGCACGGGGATAAAGTGAGCTGACTTAGTCAGCCTATCAACAACAACCCAAATCGCATCCTTCTTACTTGCGGACAATGGCAGTCCGGACACAAAGTCCATTGTGACTCGGTCCCATTTCCACTCGGGTATCATGATCGGCTGAAGTAACCCTGAAGGCACTTGATGTTCCGCTTTCACTTGTTGACATATTAAACATCTCGAAACAAAGTCGGAGATGTCTCGTTTCATACCATGCCACCAAAACCGACGTTTCAAGTCGTTGTACATTTTCGTGCTCCCCGGGTGAATTGACATTCGGCTACAATGGGCTTCGTTCAGAATCATCGGAATGAGTTCCGAATTCCTTGGAACACACAAACGACTTCTAAACCTCAAACAACCATCTTCATCAATCTGAAACTCCGATTCCTTGTTTGGAACACACTCAGCTCGTTTTGCAACCAATTCATCATCGACTTTCTGAGCTTCACGAATTTGATGAGTCAATAATGGTTTGGCTTTTAATTCAGCTACTAACACATTGTCAGGTAGAACAGACAAGTGTACATTCATCGCTCGCAAAGCAAACAGTGATTTCTGGCTTAAGGCGTCCGCAACCACATTAGCCTTTCCCGGGTGGTAATCAATGACAAGCTCGTAATCTTTCAACAACTCAAGCCAACGTCTTTGTCGCAGATTCAAGTCTCGTTGAGTCATCAAATATTTGAGACTTTTGTGATCCGAAAACACATGGCACTTCTCACCAAACAAATAATGTCGCCATATTTTCAATGCAAACACAATGGCGGCTAGTTCGAGATCATGGGTCGGATAATTTCTCTCGTGTGGCTTCAATTGTCTCGACGCATAGGCCACAACTCGACCTTCTTGCATCAATACGCAACCCAACCCAAGTAGGGATGCGTCACTATAAATGACAAACTCTTTACCCGATTCGGGTTGCACCAAAATTGGAGCTTCAGTCAAATGAGTTTTCAGTTGATCGAAGCTTTTCTGACATTTCTCCGTCCATTCGAACTTAACATCCTTTTGAAGTAGCTTCGTCATTGGTGTGGCTATCATCGAGAAACCTTTGACAAATCGTCGGTAATAACCGGCGAGCCCTAGAAAGCTCCGGACTTCGGTAACATTTCTCGGAGGCTTCCAGTTAAGTATGGCTGAAATTTTGCTCGGGTCAACTCGAATACCCGATGCGGATACCACATGACCCAAGAAGCTAACCTCTCTTAACCAGAACTCACACTTACTGAACTTAGCATATAACTGCTTATCCCGCAAAATTTACAACACTAGCCTCAGATGCTCAGCATGTTCGGTCTCATCTCTTGAATAGACCAAGATGTCATCAATAAACACAACTACGAACCGATCCAAATACAGCCTGAAGATCCGATTCATCAAATCCATAAACACCGCAGGGGCATTAGTGAGCCCAAACGGCATCACTAAGAACTCATAGTGACCGTACCTCGTTCTGAAAGCAGTTTTGGGTACGTCCAAATCTCGAATCCGCAACTGATAATACCCCAATCTCAAATCTATCTTTGAAAACACCGATGCTCCCTTTAATTGATCGAACAGATCATCAATACGCGGTAACGGATACTTATTCTTTATCGTCACTTTATTCAGTTGACGATAGTCAATGCACAACCTCATGGTTCCGTCCTTATTTTTCACGAACAATACTGGTGCACCCCAAGGTGAGAAACTCGGTCGAGCGAAACCTCTATCCGTCAATTCTTGCAACTGAGCTTTCAACTCTTTTAACTCGGTTAGTGCCATACGATACGGAGCGATCGAAATTGGCGTAGTTCCAGGTACAAGCTCAATACCAAACTCTACCTCCCGAACAGGTGGCAAACCCGGTAACTCTTCAGGAAAAACATCCGGGTATTCACAAACCACCGGCACCGATTCGGGTTTCTTTTCTAACTCCTTGTCGTCAAGTACATACGCGAGGTATGCTTCGCACCCTTTCCTTACATATTTCTGGGCCAACATTGCTGATATTACAGCTGGCAACCCCCTTAAGTCCGCAGACTCAACTCGGATTATTTCGTTATTTGCGCACCTCAAATCGATAGTCTTGCTTTTGCAATTCACAACCGCATCATGCGCGGTTAACCAATCCAAACCAAGAATAACATCAAACTCGTCGAACGGCAAAAGCATCAAATCGGCCGGAAAATAGGATTCTCGGATTATTAGAGGGCATCTCTTACACACTTTATCAACAAGTACGCATTGACCCAAAGGGTTTGATACTCGAATTACGAGCTCAGTAGACTCAACAGGTAGAGTTTTACTGGTTGCTAAGGTTTCGCATACATATGAATGAGTAGAACCAGGGTCAATCAATGCAATCACATTAGTATCAAAGAGAGTGAAGGTACCAGTGATGACTTCGGGGGAGGATGCCTCCTCTCATGCGCGAATGGCATATGCTCTAGCAGGAGTACGGTTCTCGGCTCGATCGGCCGTATCAGAGGCCCCCCTCTGACTACCACCCCTGCCTCCTAAAATTCTCGGTGGTCTACCTCTAGATGTCACTCCACTAGGTCTTGCACCTTGAATCTTATTCTTCTCATCCAGCTCCGTGCAATCTCTAATAAAGTGGTCCTTCGAACCGCATCCGTAACAGGCCCTGCTAGTAGACTTGCCCCAACATTCACCTAGGTGTCGTCTTCCACATTGGGGACATTCAGGTTTCTCGTGACGATTATTGCCCACACTAGCTACCGAAGTAGCTCGGGAGCCCATCGATGGTCTTGCCCTGATGGAAATTCCCGCAGTTGCCCTCGACTTATTAATGTCCTCCCTGAACTTCTTTACAGCTGAGAACGGAGCTTTACCCGTCGATCTTTTACGATAATCTCTAGCTTCAAATTCAGCCTTCCTCTTCTCCTTTCCAAGTTCTTCCGCCTTGCAGGCTCGTTCGACTAGTGTTACGAATTCTTTTATTTCCAAAATACCCATTAGTAGCTTTAAATCTTCATTCAATCCTTCCTCGAATCTTTTGCACATAGCAACCTCATCAGCTACACACTCCCGGGCATACCTACTGAGTCTTACGAATTCATGTTCGTATTCAGATACAGTCATACGGCCTTGCTTGAGTTCCAAGAACTCCTTACGCTTCTGATCAATGAACCGTTGGCTAATAAATTTCTTTCGGAATTCCGTTTGAAAGAAGTCCCAAGTTACTTGCTCGTTCGGGACTATGGAAATCAAGGTCCTCCACCAATAGTAGGCTGAGTCTCGCAACAAAGATACATCACATTTTAGACATTCGTCGGGTGTGCATGACAATTCATCGAACACCCGAATGGTGTTATCAAGCCAGAACTCGGCCCTTTCGGCATCATCAGTTACTATGGCCTTGAACTCCTCGGCCCCACGCTTCCTAATCAAGTCTAAAGGTGGCTTACTCAGCCTCACAGGATCAGCGACTGATGGCATTACAGGCTCTTGGGGTGGATTATTCAAATTTGGGAATTGTTGGACAGCCAGGATGGTTCGGGCATATTGCGCGACCCACTCATTCATCATGGTAAAGAAGGCTTGTTTAGCCCCCTCACCTTGATTATTCGCAGATGACTGAGGTTCAACAGACGGCGTCCCTTGTGCAGGAGCAGCCGCTACACTCTCAACGTCATCCGCTAGGGTTCTTTCTTCACCGGGGTCCATTTACTAATCAAAACAAAAACATTTCAACCGTCAGAAGTCATCACACATTTAAACATTAACATTCGGCATGTATAGCTAGACTCATACGCGCTATGGTAGTCCTAGAACCGACTAAACCATAGCTCTGATACCAATCAAATGTAACACCCCGAACCCGAAACCGACACCGGAGTCGAACACGAGGTGTTAACTGACTTTAACCCCTTAAAAAATTTATTTTCCAGACACTGCCCAATCTGTGTACTAGTCGTTTTAAAAATCATATCTTGAGTTTCGTAACTCGAAAATCAGTTTCGTAATTTTTCCCAGAAACTAGACTCATGTGCCCATCTATGTATTTTTTTCTAGAATTTTTGGTCGGGCCAATTAGTACAGTTTATTAGTCAAAGTCTCCCATATTGCAGGGGTCGACTACACTGACCTTTGCCCATTACGACTTGGATATCTCCCTGCACGGGGCTTCAATACTGATGCCGTTTGTTTCTATGAAAACTAGACTCAGGGAGGAATCTGTACATATATGGTACGACCCCTAATTATCTCTGGTTAATTTATAATGAATTTCCAAAGTCGGAGCAGGGAATCCAGAAACCGTTCTGGCCCTGTCCCACAAAAATCTGATTATCTCTTAATATACTGCCCATATGATCTTTTCGTTACTTCCTCATGAAAACAGACTCATCAAGCTTCGATTACATAATTTATTCATCAATTAATTCCACTCCTACTATTTTTAGTGATTTTTCAATCTCATGACACTGCTGCTGCCAGCATCTGTTACGAAAGTAACTAGGTCCATTTCATGCCTACCCTTGATCCAACTCAATCGAACATTCGTGCCATTTTCGCATGGCTTAAAGTTTACATGCCAAAGTTCAAACACAACGTAATAGCTTATACATGCCAAAATGTTCTTCTAAGCCAACTAAGAAGAAAGTACCAAAACTTGATATCCGGTGTGATGACTTCGATGACGGCCTGACCCCGCAAAAATAGATGAGTCCAAGCAACCTATAATGGGTGACAAGGAAACACCGAGTGAGTTTATAACTCAGTAAGTCATAAGCAATGCACTACCATCCATCAATAACATTATCACAAGAGGAAACAAAGTAGAACGAGACAATTTACTCCATCCATACCGAACCATACCATAGTTCCTCCAACCTATCGATTCAGTTTCATATCAATTCATGCATTCACATTCCATATACTCATCAATAGGACATTGAAGCATTTTCATAAATCAATTTATTTTCGTTACAATCAAACGACTAAACGGCCTTTCACCCATCCTACGATAAATTTTATGTACGTGACTTCAAGTATATTTGTCACATAGGTTCAAACTTACCGAGCTCAACACCAAGTATAAGCATAGCACCTATTAGCCATGTACTCAAGACACTTACCCGATCCGCTGTCCGCGATCGACTCAATAGTGTCGCACACATAGTGTCCATAATGATTCACGAATGTATATTGAGTCCGCACACTCAGTGCTATATAATCAACTCGCACACTTAGTGCTACGTAATCAAATCGCACACTTAGTGCTACATAGTCAAACTCGCACACTTAGTGCCGCATGGTCAATTCGCACACTTAGTGCATCATATTCATTTCGCACACTTAGTGCAACATAGTCAAATCGCACACTTAGTGCTGTACAATTTAATCCCGCGCACTTAGCGCCAATCTCATGGTCATAAATGGTTATACCCGCACGTTTAGTGCCGAGATCAACAACTCAGTACATCTTACCTCTTTTCATTCAACAATTTCATCATCACATACGTACATGCATATATATATATGTATATTTATTCATTCCATTCAGCATCAATACATAAACATTATGACCATTTGAAATAATACCAACTACATGCTTAATGACTTACCTTGTGTTGGGTAAGACGGTTCCAACTCGGCTACTCAGTGACCTTTTCTTTGCCTTTGCTTGATTCTCCTCCTTTAGCTCATTGAGCTTAATCAATAATTCACTAGTTTAACCATCTTGTTAAACATTCATAATTCAATTACACATGCTTATGTATGTTTGTATATTCGGCAACCATCCTCACTAATTACTCATGTTGATGGCCGAATGGATGTATGTGTGTACAATGTCAACTATAACATCATGTAATTCCACATATGACTACATTTCTTAAGTTCCACATCTTAATGCCCATTATACATAATCAAATTTAACATCATATATATATTTACTCATGTGGCCGAATATACATACTCCCATATAATATCAAGTACTCACTTTAAGTATATTGCCGAATATACTTAATCATACACACACCTAACCAAAATAATTTCTAAAATCTTTATATCATTTATAATACATCTAATTATCCTTTTTCACATTATCAACTCAAATCACATACATTATTTACTATAACATCTTTACATTCGACATTGGTGTCAACCATAGTAGCCGATTCTTCCTACTTTGTACCCATGCATCTATTAATCCTTAGTTGGTTCAAACACTTCACACACTAGGATTCATCAAATTTTTAACAAGAAATAAAATCTCTAATCCTCAAACTACCATGGCCGAACCTTCATGGAGTTGCTAAGACTCCTCATTTCTACTTCTCACACACTCTCACATCCAAACCCTTTTATTAAACACCCAAAGTCAACCATCTCCTTACCTCATCACCAAAGACATCAAAATACCAACCAAGAACGTAACATTCATGGCCGAATGTCATCTCCATCATTTAACAAAGTTTGAACCATGGCTAGGTAGATTTTGAACTTACAACTTAAAATATACATGAATCTCAAAGAATAACATTAAACATACCTCAATCTAGTTACATGCATGGCCAAACTTCCTCCTAATCCTCTTCCTTAGGATTTTCGGTCAAAAGAGGTTGAAAAAGGATGAACAAAACCTTTCTTTTCCTTCCTTTAACTCACGGCAATGGGGTGTATGCATGAGACCATTATTATTTTTTTTCTTTTTTTTTTTCATCACCCTTCCTTTCATTATTTAATTATCATGCTTATTATTTTATTTTCCTTACCATACATCACTAACACAACATGTTGGTGACATGTTTCCACCCATAGCATGACCGGCCACTACATATTAGGGAGGGGGAATTTGACATGCAAGTCCCCTTTTTCTTCCACATGCACTAATAGGTCCTCATGCATTGACCTATCACATTTTAAATTTTTCTCATATAAGTCCTATTGACTAAATTCACATGCAATCGACTAAATCGAAGCTTGAAATTTTCACACATTCATGATTACATATTCTAGACAATAAACATCACATTCAAACCTTTCGGTGACTCGGTTTAGCGGTCCCGAAACCACTTCCCGACTAGGGTCAATTTTGGGCTGTCACAATACCCTTGTAGGGTAAAATGACCGAAATACCCCTGAGGGTAAAATGATCGAAATACCCCCATAGGATAAAATGACCGAAATACCCTTGTAAGGTAAAATGACCGAAATACCCCTGTAGGGTAAAATGATTAAAATACCCCTGTAAAGTAAAATGACTGAAATACCCCCATAGGGTAAAATAACCGAAATACTCCTGTAAGGTAAATGACTGTAATACTCTTGTTGTAACACCCCGAACCCGAGACCGTCGCCGGAGTCGAACACGAGGTGTTAACAGACTTCAAACCACTTATTTGACATTTCCCAGACAAGCTGCCAATCTGCGTACTAGTCGCTTTAAAAATCATATCTTGAGTTCTGAAACTCGAAATCCAGTTCCGTAAATTTTCCCTGGAACTAGACTCATATACCTATATGGTAGAATTTTTGTAGAATTTTTGGTCAGGCCAATTAGTACAGTTTATTAGTTAAATTCTTCCCTATTACAGGGTGCGACTACACTGACCTTCATGCATTACGATTTGGATAACTCCCTGCACAAAGCTTCAATACTGATGCCGTTTGTTTCTATAGAAACTAGACTCAGAGAGGAATCTATAAATATATGGCATGACTCCTAATTATCTCTGGTTAATTTATAATGAATTTCCAAAGTCGGAATAGGGAATCCAGAAACCGTTCTGGCCCTGTCTCACGAGAACCTGAATATCTCTTAACATACTGTCCATATGATCGTTTCGTTACTTCTATATGAAAATAGACTCATCGAGCTTCGATTACATAATTTATTCACTATTTAATTCCATTCCTACTAATTTTTGTAATTTTTCAATCCCACGTCACTGCTGCTGCCAGCATCTGTTACTGAAGCAACTATGCCCATTTCGTGATTTCTCATTGATCTATCTAGTAATTCATCATACATATCACAAAATTATAATCATGACTAGCCATACCAAAGGCTAATCATTGTCAAACATCTCCCTACTACACTATTGCCATATCATGAATCTTAACACCAAAATTAATCAGCCATGACATATGGCATAAAAAGAAAATCGAATTACCAAGACTTACGACCTAACGCTATAAAACCAAATCCAACCGAACATTTATGCCATTTTCGCATGGCTAAAATTTTACATACCAAATTTCAACAAAACATATTAGCCTATACATGCCGAAATGTTCTCCTAGACCGACTAAAAAGAAAATACCAAAAGTTGCTAGCCGGTGTGATGACTCCGATGACGGCCCGATCACGCAAAAAGAGACGAGTCCAAGAAACCTAAAATAGGTGACAAGGAAACATCGAGTGAGTATATAACTCAGTAAGTCATAAGCAATGCACTACCATCCATTAATAACATTATCACAAGAGGAAGCAAAATGGAACGAGGCTAGTTACTCCATCCATACCGAACCATACCATAGTTCCTCAAACCTATCGGTTCAATCTCATACCAAGTCATGCATTCACATTCCACATACTAATCAATAGGATATTCGAGGCATTTTCATACATCATTTTATTTTCATTACAATCATACAACTAAACGACCTTTCACCTATTCCACGATAAATCTTATGTACGTGACTTCAATTATAATTGTCACATAGGTTCAAACTTACCAAGCTCAACTTCAAATATAAACATAACGCCTATTAGTCACGAACTCAAGGTACTTACCCGATCCGCTGTCCGTGATCGACTCAATAATGTCGCACACTTAGTGTCCATAATGATTCAAAAGTATATATTAAGTCCGCACACTCAGTGCTATATAATCAACTCGCACACTTAGTGCTATATAATCAAACTCGCACACTTAGTGCTACATAATCAAACTCGCACACTTAGTGCTACATAATCAAGCTCGCACACTTAGTGCTGTACAATTTAAACCCGCACACTTAGCGCCAATCTCATGATCATAAATGTTTATACCCGCACTCTTAGTGCCGAGATCAACAACTCAATACATCTCACCTCTTTTCTCTTCATTCAACACTTTCATCACCACATACATACAGGTATATATATATATTTATCATTCCATTCAGCATCATTACATAGACGTTATGATCATTTAAATTAATACAAACTATATGCTTAATGACTTACTTTGTGTTGGGTAAGACGGTTCCAACTCGGCTACTCGATGATCTTTTCTTTGCCTTAGCTTGATTCTCCTCCTTTAACTCCTTGAGCTTAATCAATAAATCAACTAGTTTAACCATCTTGCTAAACATTTATAATTCAATTACACATGCATATGTATGTCTGTATATTCGGCAACCATCCTCACTAATTACCCATTTAGTCGATTATACACATAATTAAAGGTAACATCACATATGGGCATACTTATGTATATATATATGTATATATATATACTTCGGAATGGGCATCACAATTAGATTTAACACCACCTTCATACTCAATTAGATGGCCGAATGCATGTATATATGCACAATGTCAACTATAACATCATTTAAACACCTAATTTCATCTCATGAACACTCGACCCATTTTTACCCCATATGGCCGAATGTGTAAGATTACATTCAACACCACCGATGTACTTAGTTAGGTGGCCAAATATACCAAGTTAGACTTGACATTATACGTCACAAGAACTCTAATTTAATTTGTCAATTGCTTGGCCAAGAACTCACAAGTGCCTTATCTACAACCTATTCAGCCTTACTACTTAAACTTAGCCTTTCATACACTTATCTCTATTGTTTTAGAAGGCCGAATCCTTATGTGTTCCAACATCTAGCTTACTCAATTCAACACATCAAAACGACATTTAGGCCAATTTTGCTAGCACACAAGCTGATACGGGGTTGCGCGCGGACCAAGATCGAGTTGCCAAGTCACGAGAAACTCCTACGAAAACCCTAAACAATTAGATCTGAAACGAAACAGAAAATTAAAAGATTAGATTTTTGAATTTTCAGATCTGAAATAAAATCCCCAAATCAGCAAAGAATCAAATTGAGAATAGAAATAAGTGTTAGGGTTCTTGAAACCCTCAAGGAGATTGTGATTCTGCCCAATTGAACACCAAGATAGTTTTCCCCAAATTTTGACAATCTAATTTCACCCAAAAAGAGTATGGAAAAACCCTAGAAATTGGGGATTTTTGGGCTGATTCCTTAAGATAGAAAAAGGCTGAAAACACAATAAGAACAGAAAATAGATTAGATAATGATTCAGCACAAGTAGAAATAAAGAAAGAATTGACAGTAAGAAATTAAAAGATAAGTCCTAAGAAGCCTTGAAATCTTGAAAGATCTCACAACTCCCTTCAAACGGCTCTAATCTCCCCTCCAAAGAATATCAATGGCAAGAAGAAGGTTGAAGATGGCTCCCACAATCAAAAAGATTGTTAAAACAACTTCTAAAGAAAACTCAAGAGAAAATCCTTGAAGAACTCAAAGAGAATTTTCACTCAAATCAAATCTGAAATTTTCAATGTAATTGTAATGTAATGTAGGGTGGTTGGCCAAGCCATATAAATAGGCCTTTCAAATGTTTTCCTAATTTAATTAGAACACTAAAACTAAAACTAAAAAAAAAACTCCTAATTATTTTAATATGGAAATTCGGCCAAGGGTCTTTTATTTGGGACTCTTGGATAAACATTTAAACTAAGTAAAATAAATAAATAAATAAAAATAAAACTTTACAACTTGGGCCACTTTAACAATTTGGTCTGATTTTCAACTAAGTATGGGTGGATTTCTTGATTGGGCTTGGAATCTTCTTATTGGGCCTTGCCCTCAAGAATTTGGGCTTTTGTGACTCGTATCATTCCCCCCTTCCTCAAAAAGATTCGTCCTCGAATCTGAAAAATCAAATGAACTCGACTTTCCTCTATCGAACGGGACTAATGGCAATTGAGTCCACTGAAAAGAATAGCCATGAGATAGTAAATAGCAACGGAAACAAGCTTGTAGTCCAATCATAAGCATAACAGAACAGGTATAACGCATGTGAATGGACAGATTCAGATTACCATGCAAACAATCTAATTTACTCACCACTGCCTCGTCAAATATTTGAAACAAAGATGGACATGTTTTAAGGCATTCAGTCGTCTCACATTGTTCCCACAAACCATGAATAAATTGCGAGTAATAAATCAAATGGTAAACATAATCGTCACAAGTAGGTATTTGAAAAGATTTACATGGTTCACAGAGTTGCATAATCATACCATGCATTAATCGACGGTCTATAGATTCACTCACACATGCATTATCAAAAACACGAATCTTTTTATCAACCATCAAAACAGATAGATCATCAATAAATAAAATAGGACAGTCAAGCACGTTTCGATCTAAGTGTTCATCAACACGATCTTTATCACTATCCAAGGAGTACAAAAGTGTTTCAAAGGTTTCAAGCATCTTACCTCGATAAGCAAAAGAATAAGGGTCGATTTTACCTTTTTCATTTAAAACAAACCTTCGTTCATCGGGGGCATAGTGTAGTCGAATCTCCGTTGTTGAGTTAACCTTTGTCAAATGGAACTCAAACTTCATGTACAACCACATAAACTGTTTAAGGCAAGAATATAAATTGAAAACAAATTTGGCAAATTTCGTTACCTTATTCTCCAAAACAGATTTGGACAAATTCAAGGATTTTACACAAGGTAAATCAAGAGAATAACAAATCACGCTTCTTTTCGTAATGACTTTATCAACCACAATCGAAGAGTAACAATTAATCGGATCAAAATGATGGGATCTTTTAAGAACTAAGTCACCAAAAGTTTTATCAATAATTTTCAAATCTGCACTGGACTCGGTTTCTAAAATTTCCTTACCTCGCTTACCTTCGGGATCATGTAGTGTGATTTCATCTTTGCTTAAGTTGATCGTATGAAAGCGTCTTTCATTTGAGAGGTATTGAAGTTGAAAGTTATCTTTCGATCTTTCGGGAACCTGAAAAGTAGCAACACAAGAAAAATTCATATCTTGGTTAGTGGAAACATTCCTCACTAGCCTTTCCTCGTCTTTTTCTTTTGTTTCTTTTTTTAACTCATTTTCTCTTCTTTCTTCAACTTCTTTTTCAATTTTCTTTTCTGTTTCACATTCCTTTTCACTCTCAATATCTTTTTGCTCTTTTTCATTCTCTTTTTCTTTTTCCTCACTTGTTTTAACAGAATTTCTCAGTTTGATTTGGTCCTCATGGACTTGTTCCGGAGTGAGCGGCACTAAGGTAAGTTTCTTTCCTTGATGCTTGAAAGAATACCTATTGGTACGACCATCGTGAGTGACTTTTCGATCCAGTTGCCATGGTTCTCCTAGCAACAAATGGCAGGCTTGAATAGGCATTACGTCGCACACAACTTCGTCTTGATACTTACCGATAGAAAAGGCAATGCGCACTTGTTGAGTGACCCTAAATTGGCCTTCGTTGCTAAGCCCTTGTAGTTGATAAGGTTGTGGATGCTTGGTAGTGGTTAAGCAAAGCTTTTCCACCATCGTCGTGCTGGCTATGTTCGAGCAACTTTCACCATCAATAATAACTCTACAAAGCTTACCTTGTACATGGCAGCGAGTATGAAAGAGATGTTCTCGTTGCTGCTCGCTCCTTGGTTTTGCCAAAGATGATTGTCCACGATCATGAAAATCATCATCCATTCTAGTGACACGTCGAGGGCCGCGCCTTTGGGGTTGGTTATCCCTATCTTCCTTAATTGGATCTCGATATTGATGTTTTTGATTCACTCGTACCTCATTCAAAGTAGTATTCAATGCTTGAAGTGTAGCATTTATTTGTGTGATTGCAGCAGTATGTCCATTTAACTGTTGTTGGACTTTCATAAGTGCATCATTATTATCACCTTTAGACATCTTCAAAACCTGTAAAAAATAAACACTCAACACTCAAAAATAAAAGTTAGCAAACCTCACCATTAATCACTCAAAAAGAAAATTCAAATTCTCAATGAGGTCAAATTCAATCTTGTGAGTTCTTTATCAGAGTTTATATCAACCAATTAGAGAGTGTGAACCAAACTACCAAAGAATCCTAATTTGCACTAGGATGCCAAAAACTGACGAGACACCAATTGATTCGTGTTGCACCGAGGAAGAAGTTGTGCACACGTTTAAATCCTACTAACACAAGAAACAAGAAGGTGTTAGATAACGTAAAGGAAGAATAAAGGTAAACAAATGAAAACCTACAGCTAAGAATCAATAAAAATTGCTGAAAACAGAAAACCCGAAAAACTGCGGAGTAACTTGACAACTTCGTTCGAGGTGTTCCCGATCTCCAAAAATCACGAAATTAAATCTGGAGTGTCCTTATATATTTAATTTTTGATCTGGAAAATTTGGGCACCAAATTCAACCCGCTGAATATTTTTTTAAATTTTTTATTGGATTTCGTCTTTTTTCAATTTTTTGACTTTTTCGACTTATTTTTTTGCGGGAAATATTTTTGTATATTCAATAACAGTGCCAAAAATATGTATGTAAAATTTCAGATCAATAAGAAAATGTTTACCCACTCAAATGAATTTTTTTTCAAAAATTTTTCTGGGTAAAACTGCTGTTTGTAATTTAAAAAATAGAGATCAGTTTAGAAATCAACCAAGAACACCCAAAACGCCCAAAATCTGATACCAAATGATACGGGGTTGCGCGCGGACCAAGATCGAGTTGCCAAGTCACGAGAAACTCCTACGAAAACCCTAAACAATTAGATCTGAAACGAAACAGAAAATTAAAAGATTAGATTTTTGAATTTTCAGATCTGAAATAAAATCCCCAAATCAGCAAAGAATCAAATTGAGAATAGAAATAAGTGTTAGGGTTCTTGAAACCCTCAAGGAGATTGTGATTCTGCCCAATTGAACACCAAGATAGTTTTCCCCAAATTTTGACAATCTAATTTCACCCAAAAAGAGTATGGAAAAACCCTAGAAATTGGGGATTTTTGGGCTGATTCCTTAAGATAGAAAAAGGCTGAAAACACAATAAGAACAGAAAATAGATTAGATAATGATTCAGCACAAGTAGAAATAAAGAAAGAATTGACAGTAAGAAATTAAAAGATAAGTCCTAAGAAGCCTTGAAATCTTGAAAGATCTCACAACTCCCTTCAAACGGCTCTAATCTCCCCTCCAAAGAATATCAATGGCAAGAAGAAGGTTGAAGATGGCTCCCACAATCAAAAAGATTGTTAAAACAACTTCTAAAGAAAACTCAAGAGAAAATCCTTGAAGAACTCAAAGAGAATTTTCACTCAAATCAAATCTGAAATTTTCAATGTAATTGTAATGTAATGTAGGGTGGTTGGCCAAGCCATATAAATAGGCCTTTCAAATGTTTTCCTAATTTAATTAGAACACTAAAACTAAAACTAAAAAAAAAACTCCTAATTATTTTAATATGGAAATTCGGCCAAGGGTCTTTTATTTGGGACTCTTGGATAAACATTTAAACTAAGTAAAATAAATAAATAAATAAAAATAAAACTTTACAACTTGGGCCACTTTAACAATTTGGTCTGATTTTCAACTAAGTATGGGTGGATTTCTTGATTGGGCTTGGAATCTTCTTATTGGGCCTTGCCCTCAAGAATTTGGGCTTTTGTGACTCGTATCACAAGCCTTTGACCGAATGTCCTTGACCTCTAGTCACCTAAATTTTTATTCTTTAAAACTCATCCAACTCATATTTTTCATTGACAACCTCCTTAACTTCAATTTATTCACTTCTTTAATCATGCTACATTCGACCATTATTTAACAATAATTCATGTATCCTTTTTATTAAACACTCAAAATCAACCATCTTCATACCTCATCACCAAAGACATCAAAATACCAACCAAGAATGTAACATTCATAGCCGAATATCATCTCCATCAATTAACAAAATTTGAACCATGGCTAGGTAGATTTCAAACTTACAACTTAAAATATACATGAATCTCAAAGAATAATATCAAACATACCTCAATCTAGTTACATGCATGGCCAAACTTCTTAGAAACTTTTCCCCTAGGCACCGAATATTCAAGAGCTTCTTAATCAACTTAAAGATGACCAAATGCCTTAACTTCACTTTCTTCTTTTTCTTTCTTTAGGTACGGCAATTGTGATAAGGAAAAGGATGAACACTCCTTCTTCCTCCCTTATTTTATTCATCTTTTTTTTCTTTTTAATTCCTTTCTTTATTTATTCTAATTTACTTACCAATATTAAATAATAAACAACATAAACTTGGAGGAATGGAACCATGCTTGGCCGGCCACTTATCAAGAATTGGGCACTTTGACATGCAAACCCAAACTTTCCTATTTTAATACTATTTGGTCCTTACTTATTTACCTATCATAATTTTCTAAGTCTCTCAACTAGATCCTTTCAAGCAAAATTCACATTCCTAATACAAAATTAAAACATCAAATTTTTATACAAGTACTATCACACATATAAGATATGCAAATAAAATTTTAACTAAATTTTATGACTCGGTTTTGTGGTCCCGAAACCACTTCCCGACTAGGGTCAATTTTGGGTTGTCACACTTGTAGGGTAAAATGACTGTAATACCCCTGTAAGGTAAAATGACTGATTTGCCCTACGATGTGTATGACTGTATTTGAGCATGCCATGTTATATGTATTTGCATCCATGTAAGATATTATGATACATGCATGACATGTTGCATGGGGTTGGAATTGTTATTTTTGGAGGAAGTGTACAGTACTGATATGGTCGCACGGGTTGCCCAAGACTACTATGGACCTACTAATGGCTTTAAGCCGTTCATATTACTGGCAGCTTTGCTACAATACTGTTTAGTGCTGCAACCGGTAGTAATCTTGGTGTGTTTGTCTGGGTGGGTCAATTTTATCCCCACATGGTGTGTTTGGTGGTACAGAATGGTGTGTAGAGGTTGGACTGGGTAGGATTTCTGATTGCATTACTGCACTGATACTATTACTGTAATGGGCTAAGGCCCACATTGATACTGATACTGTAATTTGCTCAGGCCCAAATTGCATCTATCTACTGAATGATTGACTGCTTGTTTGTTAAGGGATTACACATTGAGTTTTTGTAAACTCACCCCTCTGTTTATCTGTACAGGAAATCCCTAGCCTTAGACGGATCGGTGCTGCGAGGAATTTGGAGGTGGCCACACTATTGCTCCTGGTTTATATTTGACTTTTATTTACTATTAAATTTCGAATTGGGTATTAATTTATGTAATAAGGCCTCTCTAAGGTTTTAACTTTTAATTTGGGATTTTTACTTGCTTTGATATAAACTGCTAGTTGTAGGAAGAAGACGTGTTTTCAAAAGATAACTGTTTTTCAAAAACACCACATCTTCTTCATATAATTTTAAAGCTTTCGCAACAAACATAGTTTTAAAGTGTAATAACAATCTAATATGATTTACAAATTTTTGTTAATGATAAAATAAAGTTTTATTATATAACGGGCTTTTCAATGAAATTATGGTTTCGAAAAACACTTTAATGTGACACCGCCAGATTCAGCCATATCGTCTAAGCCGGGTTTGGGGTGTTACATACCATGCAAGAACAAATTGCTTGGCCAAACCTTCCTTCTTCTCTAATGGCTAATTTAGATTTTAGAAATAAGATGGAGTAGATAACATCTTCTTTTATTTACTAAATTACTGCTTTAACCTTAAAATTAATCAAAGATTTCAATAAAACCTTGTCCATACCTATCTTCTAACTTAATTTTGGTATATTTACCATCTAAGTACATTAACTTTCCTTTCTTTAGCCATTTAGCCCTTTTAACTAATAAAATTCAACTTTTTCACCTTTTTTCAATTTAGTCCTTTTTACCTAATTAACCATTTAAACTTTAAAATTTTTAGTGAAACTTTAATACGACCTTAAAAAAATCTCGTATACATTAAATAAATATTAAAATAATAACTCACTCATCAGAATCGTGGTCCCAAAACCACTATTTTTGACACCATCGAAATTGGGCTGTTACAAATATATTATGCTAGAAGAACTTTATCAAATGCGTAGCTTAATTACACCACCACAGAAGAGGAATTATTGATTGTGGTGTTCACGTTTGATAAGTTTTGTTATTATCTAGTTGGTATAAAGGTCATAGTCTACACAAATGACTCTACTATTAAGTATCTAATGAGCAAGAAAGAACATTCGATTTTAGCGGCAACGAAAGTGACTTTTGAGCCATCACTCTGACTGCCAGAAAAGAACAAGGACATTCTCTGAAGATGCAACCTTCAAGAGGGGAATTCAGAATCATAAGATGGCTTTGCACTAAGTCAAGGTTGATTAGGTGGATACTTTTGCTGCAGGAG